>NW_026888818.1:0-117454 GCF_032173495.1 Musca vetustissima
GAGAATTTTCAAAGAAGTTAAAATTCTAGGGAAAAAATACATAGCGCTGGTGGACACTGGAAGTGATGTCAGTCTGATACGAAACGATGTTTTAGATGAGCTAGGTAATGTGAAGCTTGGTTATGAAGCTCTTGTCTCACTATAAATGATTGGAAAATCAAAGAGAGCTTTAATTTGGTTGTTAAACAAAATGAGAACATTATCATAAACTTCTTTTAAAGATTTCCATGCCAATTTGAATTCATAAAACTTTTAGTGTTAATCATAAGAAGTGAAGTTAATTGAATTTTGATTTTGTGAACTTTGTAAATAATTGTTTTGATTAAATGGCTTAATTTTTCTATGTCACTAAGTCGAGAATTACTTATATACACAGCCGAAAAGAAATCCAGGAAGGTTGGTCATGTATGAATGCCACCATTGAAAACATATATATCATTTTCTTCTTCATTCATTTTTCATAACAATATTTGACTTTACGCCAAAGTTCCTTAGCTTCAGTTGCCTGTATTTCTAAGGAATAGACGTCGAGGTCTTCCTCCTGGAGGGATGTGATGCATGCGTTGTATTTTACTAGAGTATCAGTGGCTCTGATGAAGAAGTCTAGTGGAGTCAAAGTCATTTTGATTAAGAATTAATGCAAAAATAAAGAAAATAATATTCCTCGAAGAAAAAAATTTGTATATTTAATCAAAAACTTGTGGGAAGTGTGGAAGTAAAGCAATGATTTTTATGAAAAAGGGATTAAAAGCCAAAAATGTGACCGTAAAATCAAAAAATCGAACTAAAACACTCAAAAATCAATTATTTTCTCAATAAAATTGAATGAAAATCCAATTATTCAACAAATCAAGAGCAGAATGCTTAAAATTGAAAACAAAATAACTTATGTATTAAGTACAAACCCTTTTTTCTAATAAAGCAACAAAAATTATCAGAATTTTCCAGAAATGCGAAAAATTTAAAATATCAATTTTTTTTTTTTTCAAAAATTTCTGAAAGTTTTGGAATTACAAAGTTTTAATTATAACAGGTGTCCAAAAAAAATTAAAATTTTTTGAAAAAGAGAAAAATTTGCAAAATTCAATATTATTCCCTAATTTTTAAAATTGCAAGATGTCGTGTGCACGGACTGTAGGGTACACACGATCACAATAATTCTCGAATAATTTCAATTATTATTTAATAATATTAATTAAAATTCAATGTGTTCATATTGGGAAAAATATTTTTATATGTATGTAGGAACGGGTTACGCAACTACTCTTTTATTTGCAACACCAACTCCACTAATTTGACGTACTATTGAACACAGCCGATCACACACGAATTAATAAACATCGACGAAAACGATTGACAAAACTCTACCCAACATAGACGAAACGATTTTCAAAAGTTGAAGTGACACCGACAGTTGGAAGATCTGACACATAAAATAGAAATCAAGAAGTGTAGAACTAATTTGAAGTCATATAGAAGTTGAGAAGTAACAAGAAGTGTTAATCATAAGAAGTGAAGTTAATTGAATTTTGATTTTGTGAACTTTGTAAATAATTGCTTTTTATAATAATAAGAACCCAACTTTATAATTTAAACAATAAAAACTATAATATCAAATTAAACAACGTGTTTCAATTTGAACTACAGGTAAACAAACCTACATATTTGGGGGCTCGCCCGGTTCAAATTAAATAAAGTGAGGGTAAAATTTTGATGGTGACGGTGAAAGAAATTAATTTCTTAAAAATATAATTTACTACAAATATTGCAAAAACTATGAAGTGCATGTGAACTTAAGCAATTAAAGACTATTGGAGAAAAGATTTTAAGAACAATTGCTGATCTAACAAATGATGATGAAAAAGTTGTGAATAATTGATGTGGAAAGTACTTTGAACAGTTTATATGATGTAATTAATGATCATTACAAAAATGTAAGAAGTTACAACAAAACATCTGCTTGTGCATAGACGTTACAACAACACATCAGCGTGCCCAAAACATTGCAACAACAAGAGCGTAAGATTTTGAGAAAATGCGCAGGTAAATATTTCTGCATAGCAACAAAAAGTGTGAATGTACGAGATTTGGAAAAAGGGTGCCGTTAATCTTTGAGCATAACAACAACAAATGTCCAAGATTTTGAAGAGGGATAACGTTTGCTGAGTGCAAAAGACAACAACAAGAACAAATAATAAAGAAGTTAGCGTTGGGTGATGCGCAATATAGACAACAAAAACCGCAGGCAAGTGGAGTGTGCGTGTAACAAAAACAACGATTAGACGACCCAAATAACAACGGTGAAGTGATCGAGAAGACCTAACGGTAAGGCAGCATTTGGGTACTGCGTATTTTGCCTCTTTAATTGTTGTTGCGAACTAACGGCAGAAATTATTGAATGTTTATTTAGGGTGATTGTAAATACATTTTTATTGTGACCTAACAGTATTTATTATTTGGATTCAAAATAGATGTATATTTTTTGTTTTTGTAAATTTTAAAAAGATAATCAGAATTGTTTTGCATTTGAATTTCTTCGTGTATTAGTTAAGAATAAGAACATTAATTTTTATTTTTAACTTTAATCATTTTTATATTATTTTGGATTATTGTAAAGCGATTGTAGACTAGATAGACATGGACAGAAAAAGCATAGAGAAACTGACGGTTGATGATCTTAAAGTCAAATTGGGTGAGCTCAATTTGGCAAAAAGTGGAAATAAGAGTGAGTTGCAGGCTCGACTTCTCGAACATTACGGTCATGCTGTAGCTGAGGACGAAGGATCTGACTATGGAGAGGCAACATGGTCAGTTGGACAAGCTACAAGTCTATTTAACTTGAGGGATATCCAAGATTCGGTCTCCAGCTTTTCAGGTGACCAAATGCCCACTATTGAACAATGGCTTCGTGAGTTCGAAGATAGCACTTGTACGGTGGGATGGGACAATTTAGGGAAATTTATATATGGCAAAAAATTGTTGACAGGGGCTGCCAAAATTTATGTTAGGAGTCAACGCAATATTAAAAACTGGCCAACCCTTAAAGAGTCATTAAAGAAGGAATTTGGTGTGAAGACATCGTCTGTAGAAGTTCACAGACAGCTATCTAATAGGAAAAAGAAGAATAATGGGACTTTGCGTGAATATCTATATTGTTTAATGGAAATAGGACAACCAATTAATATACACGATGAGAGCATAATAACATATTTCGTAGAAGGTATATAAGATTCTAAATTAAACAAAAGTATTTTAAACCAGGCAACTACAATTGACGACTTATAAACTAATTTGAAGATTTATGAAAAAATGAAACCAGAAAAATTGAGGAAAATAGTAAAATGTCTGTCCGTTGTTTTAGGTGTGGTGAAAAAGGGCATCTTGCAAACCAATGCAAGACTCCTGCAACAAAATGTTTTAAGTGCAAGGGATTTGGGCACAAGTCATTTGAATGCAAATTGAACGGGAAAGAAGAAATCAAGGACGAAAAGATTAGTTCAAACAAAAAGGATATAGTCCACACATTGTCCGAGGATATTTCGCAGACTCAGAGAATTTTCAAAGAAGTTAAAATTCTAGGGAAAAAATACATAGCGCTGGTGGACACTGGAAGTGATGTCAGTCTGATACGAAACGATGTTTTAGATGAGCTAGGTAATGTGAAGCTTGGTTATGCAGCTCTTGTCTCACTATAAATGATTGGAAGATCAAAGAGAGCTTTAATTTGGTTGCTAAACAAAATGAGAACATTATCATACACTTCTTTTAAAGATTTCCATGCCAATTTGAATTCATATAGAAGTTTAACAAGAAGTGTTAATCATAAGAAGTGAAGTTAATTGAATTTTGATTTTGTGAACTTTGTAAATAATTGCTTTGATTAAATGGCTTAATTTTTCTATGTCACTAAGTCGAGAATTACTTATATACACAGCCGAAAAGAAATCCAGGAAGGTTGGTCATGTATGAATGTCACCATTGAAAACATATATATCATTTTCTTCTTCATTCATTTTTCATAACAATATTTGACTTTACGCCAAAGTTCCTTAGCTTCAGTTGCCTGTATTTCTAAGGAATAGACGTCGAGGTCTTCCTCCTGGAGGGATGTGATGCATGCGTTGTATTTTACTAGAGTATCAGTGGCTCTGATGAAGAAGTCTAGTGGAGTCAAAGTCATTTTGATTAAGAATTAATGCAAAAATAAAGAAAATAATATTCCTCGAAGAAAAAAATTTGTATATTTAATCAAAAACTTGTGGGAAGTGTGGAAGTAAAGCAATGATTTTTATGAAAAAGGGATTAAAAGTCAAAAATGTGACCGTAAAATCAAAAAATCGAACTAAAACACTCAAAAATCAATTATTTTCTCAATAAAATTGAATGAAAATCCAATTATTCAACAAATCAAGAGCAGAATGCTTAAAATTGAAAACAAAATAACTTATGTATTAAGTACAAACCCTTTTTTCTAATAAAGCAACAAAAATTATCAGAATTTTCCAGAAATGCGAAAAATTTAAAATATCAATTTTTTTTAACTGTTTTTTTCATAATTATAACAGGTGTCCATTAAAATTTTTTGAAAAAGAGAAAAATTTGCAAAATTCAATATTATTCCTTAATTTTTAAAATTGCAAGATGTCGTGTGCACGGACTGTAGGGTACACACGATCACAATAATTCTCGAATAATTTCAATTATTATTTAATAATATTAATTAAAATTCAATGTGTTCATATTGGGAAAAATATTTTTATATGTATGTAGGAACGGGTTACGCAACTACTCTTTTATTTGCAACACCAACTCCACTAATTTGACGTACTATTGAACACAGCCGATCACACACGAATTAATAAACATCGACGAAAACGATTGACAAAACTCTACCCAACATAGACGAAACGATTTTCAAAAGTTGAAGTGACACCGACAGTTGGAAGATCTGACACATAAAATAGAAATCAAGAAGTGTAGAACTAATTTGAAGTCATATAGAAGTTGAGAAGTAACAAGAAGTGTTAATCATAAGAAGTGAAGTTAATTGAATTTTGATTTTGTGAACTTTGTAAATAATTGCTTTTTATAATAATAAGAACCCAACTTTATAATTTAAACAATAAAAACTATAATATCAAATTAAACAACGTGTTTCAATTTGAACTACAGGTAAACAAACCTACATATTTGGGGGCTCGCCCGGTTCAAATTAAATAAAGTGAGGGTAAAATTTTGATGGTGACGGTGAAAGAAATTAATTTCTTAAAAATATAATTTACTACAAATATTGCAAAAACTATGAAGTGCATGTGAACTTAAGCAATTAAAGACTATTGGAGAAAAGATTTTAAGAACAATTGCTGATCTAACAAATGATGATGAAAAAGTTGTGAATAATTGATGTGGAAAGTACTTTGAACAGTTTATATGATGTAATTAATGATCATTACAAAAATGTAAGAAGTTACAACAAAACATCTGCTTGTGCATAGACGTTACAACAACACATCAGCGTGCCCAAAACATTACAACAACAAGAGCGTAAGATTTTGAGAAAATGCGCAGGTAAATATTTCTGCATAACAACAAAAAGTGTGAATGTACGAGATTTGGAAAAAGGGTGCCGTTAATCTTTGAGCATAACAACAACAAATGTCCAAGATTTTGAAGAGGGATAACGTTTGCTGAGTGCAAAAGACAAGAACAAATAATAAAAAAGTTGGCGTTGGGTGATGCGCAATATAGACAACAAAAACTGCAGGCAAGTGGAGTGTGCGTGTAACAAAAACAACGATTAGACGACCCAAATAACAACGGTAAGGCAGCATTTGGGTACTGCGTATTTTGCCTCTTTAATTTTTGTTGCGAACTAACGGCAGAAATTATTGAATGTTTGTTTAGGGTGATTGTAAATACATTTTTATTGTGACCTAACAGTATTTATTATTTGGATTCAAAATAGATGTATATTTTTTGTTTTTGTAAATTTTAAAAAGATTATCAGAATTTTTTTGCATTTGAATTTCTTCGTGTATTAGTTAAGAATAAGAACATTAATTTTTATTTTTAACTTTAATCATTTTTATATTATTTTGGATTATTGTAAAGCGACTGTAGACTAGATAGACATGGACAGAAAAAGCATAGAGAAACTGACGGTTGATTATCTTAAAGTCAAATTGGGTGAACTCAATTTGGCAAAAAGTGGAAATAAGAGTGAGTTGCAGGCTCGACTTCTCGAACATTACGGTCATGCTGTAGCTGAGGACGAAGGATCTGACTATGGAGAGGCAACATGGTCAGTTGGACAAGCTACAAGTCTATTTAACTTGAGGGATATCCAAGATTCGGTCTCCAGCTTTTCAGGTGACCAAATGCCCACTATTGAACAATGGCTTCGTGAGTTCGAAGATAGCACTTGTACGGTGGGATGGGACAATTTAGGGAAATTTATATATGGCAAACAATTGTTGACAGGGGCTGCCAAAATTTATGTTAGGAGTCAACGCAATATTAAAAACTGGCCAACCCTTAAAGAGTCATTAAAGAAGGAATTTGGTGTGAAGACATCGTCTGTAGAAGTTCACAGACAGCTATCTAATAGGAAAAAGAAGAATAATGGGACTTTGCGTGAATATCTATATTGTTTAATGGAAATAGGACAACCAATTAATATACACGATGAGAGCATAATAACATATTTCGTAGAAGGTATATAAGATTCTAAATTAAACAAAAGTATTTTAAACCAGGCAACTACAATTGACGACTTATAAACTAATTTGAAGATTTATGAAAAAAAAGTAAAATGTCTGTCCGTTGTTTTAGGTGTGGTGAAAAAGGGCATCTTGCAAACCAATGCAAGACTCCTGCAACAAAATGTTTTAAGTGCAAGGGATTTGGGCACAAGTCATTTGAATGCAAATTGAACGGGAAAGAAGAAATCAAGGACGAAAAGATTAGTTCAAACAAAAATGATATAGTCCACACATTGTCCGAGGATATTTCGCAGACTCATAGAATTTTCAAAGAAGTTGAAATTCTAGGGATAAAATACATAGCGCTGGTGGACACTGGAAGTGATGTCAGTCTGATACGAAACGATGTCTTAGATGAGCTAGGTAATGTGAAGTTTGGTTATGAGGTTAAATATTTGAGTGGTATAGGCGGCAAAACTGTATGTACGTTGGGATAATTAAATACTAAATCAAAAATAGACGATGACGAAATAAATATGACGTTCCACATACTTGAAAAGCCAAATATAGGTTATCCTGTAATCATAGGAAATAATATTTTGAATCAGGTGGACATGATTATAAATTCGAATAGAGCGATGTTCTCGCGTAGAGCTAATACATCCAATAATATATACGAGAACAATATCCCATGTTCTGTGGACAATAATCCAATTTCAGAACTGGAAACAGCGTTTTCAGATATATTAAATTTGTCGAATAATGAAGATTGTAGAGATGATTTGGATCTTAGACATTTGGACAATGAGACTCGAAATAAAATTATTAAATTAATAACTGAATACAATCCTGTCAAACCTGAATCTCACCCAGTAGAAATGAAAATTATTTTGACTGATGAATTCCCAGTTTCACAACGACCAAGAAGAATGTCATATCCTGATCAGTGTGCAGTCGCTGAACAGGTAAATGAATGGCTTAAGGATGGAATTGTTACAAAAAGTAGCTCCGAATATAGTGCACCGGTAGTTTTAGTGAAGAAGAAAGACGGTAAACGACGACTATGTTGTGTGCGCGATAATTTCCCAATGACAGTAATTGATGATGTTATTCAGAGATTATTGAATGCTAGAATATATACAACCTTGGATTTGAAAAATGGTTTCTTCCATGTTCCAATTGAGCGAGAATCACAGAAGTACACATCATTTGTGACACACAATGGACAATATGAATTCAAATTTGTTCCATTTGGTATATCAAATTCACTAACAGTATTTTGCAGATACATTGCATCCACTTACAGGGAATTAGTGCCACAGGGAGTTTTAGTAATTTACATGGACGACATCGTGATTCAATCGAAGGACAATATAGAGGGTGTACAAAAGTTAGAGAAAGTATTGGAAGTCGCGGAATCAAAGGGACTTACAATAAAATGGAAGAAGTGCCAGTTTCTACAGAAGAAAATTAATTTTTTGGGGTATGTCATAGAAAACTCTACAATATTGCCGTCTGTGGAAAAGACTAGAGTAGTAGCAAATTTTTCCGCTTCCTACAAATAGGAAAGCCCTAGAAAGATTTTTAGGTCTTACATCATATTTTAGACGTTTTGTAGAGGGATACGCTACTATCGCTCGATCGCTGTGGGATCTTTTAAAGAAAGATTCAAAACTTAAAATGGGAGATGTGGTAATAGCAGCTTTTAATCAACTCAGAGGGGCATTAGTAAAAGTGCCCATTTTAAAAATATTTGACCGGAAAGGAATAACTGAGATTCATGCAGACGCCAGTATGTATGGGTACGGAGCAGCCTTACTACAAAAGGATGAGGACGGAAAATTCCATCCAGTAGAATATATGAGTAGGGAAACTACACCAGCTGAAGAGAAATATCACTCTTTTGAATTAGAAGTTTTAGCTGTAGTAGAAGCTTTGAAGAAATGGAGAATATACGTACTCGGACTCTATATTAAAATAGTAACTGACTGTAACGCATTCGCACTAACAATGCGTAAACATGACATTCCGCCAAGAATATCTCGCTGAGCACTACTTTTGGAAGAGTTCAGTTATACCATAGAACATAGATCAGGTTCGAGGATGAAACACGTAGACGCATTAAGTAGGTTGGCATGTCTTATGATCGAGGATTCACGTAAACATCGTATTAGAGAAGCTCAGTTACAAGATGAGTGGATAAGAGCTGTCAGGAAAGTTTTGGAAACTTCGACATTCTGCATAAAGATCCAAACAAGGAACTTATTGTGATACCATCGTCTATGGAAAATGAAATAATTACTGTAGCTCATAAACAGGGACATTTTGCTACACGGAAGACAGAGGATCTTGTCAAGAAAAATTATTTCATACCAGACTTGACAAAGAAAACTGAAAGGATAGTAAAAAGCTGTGTTGAATGCATAGTAGCTGATGCTAAGAGAGGTCGTAAGGAAAGGTATCTAAGTCCAATATGTAAAGAAGACAAGCCGTTGATGACATATCACCTAGACCATGTAGGGTCAATGGAAGCAACTCATAAACAATATAATCATATATTGGTGGTAGTAGATGGTTTTGCCAAGTTTGTATGGCTGTACCCCACTAAGAACACAGGTACAAACGATGTGATAGAGAAGTTAACGAAACAATCAGCAGTATTTGGTAACCCACAGAGGATTATTACCGATAGAGGGACAGCATTTACTTCAAAACAATTTGACGAATATTGTGAAAAAATGAATATACAACATTTATTGATTGCTACTGGTGTTCCACGTGGAAATGGGCAAGTCGAACGTATGCATAGGATAGTTGTACCAATGTTTACGAAGTTAGGTGCTGAATCGCCTGGAAATTGGTATAAATATGTCGATCGTGTTCAGAAAACTATAAACAATACACCCCCTCGTAGTACCAAGATATCGCCATTCAAATTGTTAACAGGTGTAGATATGAGAATAGAAGACTGTGCAGATGTAAGAAGTATTTTAGAAGATTATATAATCGAAGAATTCGAGAACGAACGTATGCATAGGATAGTTGTACCAATGTTTACGAAGTTAGGTGCTGAATCGCATGGAAATTGGTATAAATATGTCGATCGTGTTCAGAAAACTATAAACAATACACCCCCTCGTAGTACCAAGATATCGCCATTCAAATTGTTAACAGGTGTAGATATGAGAATAGAAGACTGTGCAGATGTAAGAAGTATTTTAGAAGATTATATAATCGAAGAATTCGAGAATGAACGTTGTTTACTTCGAGAGGAGGCAAAAGATAGCATACTAAAGATTCAGCAGGAAAATAGACGAGGATATAATCGGATGAGAAAGCCCGAGACATGCTACGAATCTAATGACTTAGTAGCCATTAAACGTACTCAGTTCGGTACTGGTATGAAGTTAAGACCGAAGTTTTTGGGTCCGTATAAAATTGTCCAAACGCTGAACCATGTAGGTACATCGTTGAAAAGTAGGTGGTAGTGAAGTTCCGAGACGTTCAAATACGTTTTCAGAACACATGAAACCTTGGAGTCCACATTCGCGGTCGAATGGGAATCAGGATGGCCGAATGTAGGAACGGGTTACGCAACTACTCTTATAATTGCAATACCAACTCCACTAATTTGACGTTCTATTGAACACAGCCGATCACACACGAATTAATAAACATCGTCGAAAACGATTGACAAAACTCTACCCAACATAGACGAAACGATTTTCAAAAGTTGAAGTGACACCGACAGTTAGAAGAACTGACACAGTCACTAAATAGAAATAAAGAAGTGTAGAAGTAATTTGAAGTCATATAGAAGTTGAGAAGTGTTAATCATAAGAAGTGAAGTTAATTGAATTTTGATTTTGTGAACTTTGTAAATAATAGCTTTATTAAATAATAAGAACCCAACTTTATTATTTAAACAATAAAAACTATACTATCAAATTAAACAAAGTGTTTCAATTTGAACTAAAGTTAACCAAACCTACATGTATATATTTATATATTTTTTTCAGTGTGCGACCCCTTGTAGGGTGCGTTACGATTTTTTAAAAATTTATATTTTTGATCTTGTTTGAAAAAACAAACGAAATTATTAATCCAAACAAATATTTTTTTATAAAAAATATTTTTCAATATTTTATCACTCCACTTTAATAACCCTATTTGTGAGTATGCAAAGATTTTAAGTGGGAACAGTGAGAATACGATCGAACATTAACAACATCAAAAATACTGGTTAATGTTGTTAATGCAGTTGTGTGTTTCAGTGAGTGCTTGGATATTTGTTATTGTTTTTTACCCTCCACCATAGCATGGAGGGTATATTAATTTTGTCATTCCGTTTGTAACTCATCGAAATATTCATTTCCGACCTTATAAAGTATATATATATATATATATATATATTCTTGATCAGGGTAAAATTCTAAGACGATCTGGCCATGTCCGTCCGTCTGTTGTAATCACGCTATCTTTGAAGGAATTGAGATAGGGAGCTGAAATTTTGCATTGGTTTGTCTTTTGTTTGCAGGCAGGTCAAGTTCGAAAATGAGATATATGGGTCCACGTATAGGCATAGCTCCCATATAACAGTACCCCCAATTTTCGGTATTTTGGGGTTCTTGAGCGCGATTTTCAACTGAAATTTGGTACATTGAGTTCTTATTGTGTACTAAATATCTCCACAAAAAATTATAAATATAGGTCCACTTTTTCTGGTAGCCCCCATATAACGGTACCTCATACTTTTCAGTATTTTGGGGGTTTTGATCGTATTTTTCCAACGAATTAGCTGTAAGTTCGAAGATGGGATCTATCGGTCCACGTTTAGGCATAGCCCCCATATAAGGGTATCCCCAATTTTCGGTATTTTGGGGTTCTTGAGCGCGTTATTCAACCGAAAACGCTGAAATTTGGTACATTGAGTTCTTATTGTGTACCAAATGTCTCCACCTCATAATTTTCAGTATTTTGGGGGTTGTGATCGTACTTTTCCACCGAATTAACTGTAATTTAGTATTTTGATTTCTTATTAGGTACCAAATCTCTCCACAAAAAATTATAAATATAGGTCCATTTTTTCGGATAGCCCCCATATAAGGGTACCCCCAATTTCCGATATTTTGGGGTTATTGAGTGCATTTCATCTGCGGAAGATAGGAAAAAATCTAGAAGATAAGGTTTGATAATTAACCTCTGTTGTAATCATTTCATCTGCGGGAGATACGAAAAAAACTAGAACATAAGGTTTGATAATTAACCATATATACATTTATATATATGAACTGTAACCCGCATTTAGGCCCATCCCCTGCGTGGGAGGTAGCAGAAGGAGTGGACCGATATTCCCCATGTTCGAACTTGAACTAATATTGGATGAAATAATAAGATAATCAAAGTTTAGATGAAATCAACAATTTTTGAAACAAATTTGCTCCGAAGATACATGGAACCAATAATTAGGACCATAATCGGTTCGTACAAATGTCGGTATAGGTACACTTTTTGGTATGTTCCCTATATTTTTATTTCAAGTACCTGTCAGTATATCTATGGTGGAGGGTATTCAATGTTCGGCCCGGCCGAACTTAACGCTTTTACACTTGTTTATATTAATATATTTATATGATTTGAAAATTTAAATACATACTATATTTATCGTTTTTAAAGGAGTTTAAAGCTTTTTTTTCTTATGTGGATATATTGAAAGGTTTGGTTTTGGTTTGATTTGTTTCAAAAATATAGGTAATTGGTATTATTTTGTTTGTGGCTTTGTATCCTTAAACATGATAGAATATAGAATGTAATACTCTTTTGAAAACTTTTATAGAAAACCAAGATTTTAGATTTCTTAATTTTAGATTCTGATATCAGAATCTAAAATGGACTTAAACCCAGTTCAAAATATAGTCACTATTTTTGAGTCTGCTACAAGTATGGTCATAATATGATCGTATATGTTAACTGGAGTTAAAATAGCACAAAACTACAAAAAAACATAAAAATACATTTAATACATAACACTTTTTCCATACGTACTCATGGCTAGCCATGAGTTAAAGAAATAAAGAATTTAAAAAAATGATAATTAGTAATATTAATAAGATTTTTTATTTATAAATGTATATATCAAATATGTATAAAAACATATGTAAAAAGTCAAAAAAACATATATAAAAGTGACTTCAATGGGTTCTGGTTAGTTGTTATAACGTTAAACCGGGTTCATTTGGGTCCGGGTTGGGTTTCGTTTAGGTTGGTATGTTGATTTAAAGTACATTGGATATAGATTTTTTATAGGTTCCTTTTGTTGCCTCATAAATTACCCATTTACCCTTTGGCTTGCATTTGACTAAACAAGTAAAATGTTATTTTTTGTGTATATTTATTAAATATATTTAATTAGTATTGTTTACAATAATATTAAGGTAACATATTAGTTGTCTGTTTTGTTTTAATATTTCCATCTTTGAAAGAAGTTATAAATGGTATATTTAAAGTAAGCAACAAATAGGTTTGGATTTTCTATTTATTCTAAAAGACTTTTCCCTTATTTATGCAAGTACAATGCCTAGAAGTATAGAATTTAAAAAAAATTGACAGCTGGTAATAGTAATAAGATGTTTTATTTATAAATTTATATATCAAATATGTATAAAACCATGTAAAGAAAGTCAACAGAAATATAAAAAATAATAAAAATGTATCAATAGTTCAACTGCTACACATATGTGAACTTTATTTTCAGATAGACCTTTATTTAGTTCCCTAGAATTTATTGCTATATTGTTGGTAAAATTTCTTCTCGTGAGATCACAGCTACTTTACAAATGTGCATGTTCGACAACTGGGGAATCCCTTCCTTTCTAACAGCAAAGTTTAGCTCCACAAAAATAGCATACTACCCTATCTCTTTCTCTAATATAATAAAATCCAATCATAGCCAGCTCTTTGGGTTCCGGAGTTGTCAAGGGCCGAAATTAAACGTTTTCAATCGTTCGTCTTCCTTTTCAAGATTTGCTTCAAGGAAGTTGAATGGTTTTAAATTTGAGAAATTCATCTTTACTGTAAAACTTAAGATTGAACATTAAATAATAATTTAAAAAATCAATTCAATTTTTATAAAAATAAGTAACAACATGTGTTTATGTATTCATCTGATTTTTAATTTTATTATTTTTCTAATGTACTTAGCACTCTTCTTCATATTGAACCTAGAATAAATTGTTTGGTAAAAAAATGTTTTAATTAGAATTTGTATATATTATATTGACTTTTTCCATGTACGTATTATTTCCTTTGTATATATTATCATTTCATAGCAATAGAATAGGGCTATGTATAAGAGTGTGGTATAATTGTACATGGGCATGACATAATAATACATTTAGACATATGATTCCATTTTTAATAATTCAGCTTTCAAAATTTACACGTGATTGTAATAACATCAAAATAATTTATAACATTTTTAGTTTCCTGCCAGTTTTAAAATATATAGTCACATTTTGAGAACAATGTGAATCAAAAATTGTGATATGAATTTTATTGATTACAAGTTCATATTTAAAATATATACTTATAACTAGTGTTTGCGACGACATTGTCGTTTTAGGTTTTCCTTGTAAAGGTTGATTGTGGAATCCGACTCGAACGGAGCAATGTTTGCGTTCATGCAATAAATGAAAATATAAAAAAGCACAATTGTTTAAGATTTTTTTACCAAACGTAGATTTGGTTTTTGATTGATAATTGTTCGTGGAACAAAAGAACGAGTGAACCAAAGAACGAGTGTAATGTAATAGCTAAGATGCCACAAAGCGGCGCTTTTACATAGTTACTCGTTAGATTTTGCTACTACTTTTTGTCTTTAGTACGAAATACTCAAAGACGTATATGAAGGTAGTAAACAAGATATAACGATGGATTAGAATTTACTTTAATTCAAATGAAATTATATTTCAAATGAAATTATATTTCAAATGAAATTATATTTCAAATGAAATTATATTTCAAATTAAACATTGCCGCCCGCGTTGCAACATCTTGCTGTGTTGCACAATGAATATAAGTATGTAATGTTTCGTTTGTTATTTTTTTCTTTTTCTCTTTTTGTTTTTTTTATGCCTTTTTCAAAAAACATTTTATGGCTAAAGTTTTGCTCGACGAGCAGGATCGTGCAATGTCTCGTCAAGATCTGATCCGTTAACTTTTTTATTAACAAAAGACTCGCAGAGTCTTGCTGATTCAATACTACATGGAAAACCAGGGCTCGAATAAGTTTTGTGGCTTCATTCATTGATTTGAATCTCTGGGCCTAGTATCAGACTGACCGTCGCAGCTTCGTTGAACCGAGAATCGGCAAGTTGGAAGCCAGCATGATATTCTTTAAGCCGCACGGACATGGACTCCGAAGAAGCAACGATATGTCCCAAACCAATGACTTTTGCTGAGAGCATTTGCGTAACGTCGCAGGGACTTGAAGCCGAAGGCAATGATGAGTTAACGGACGGACGTTTAGTGGCTGATTTTGTTGGAACAACATTATGCACGCTCTTTTCGAACCCTGGTTCTTTCGGCAGTGTGACGAAATAGGTGGCGACACCACCGGGTTTCCTGAAGGAACTTCAGAACGACGACGTTCTTTCGACAGTGTGTCGAAAAAGGTGGCGACACCACCGGTTCTCCCAAAAGAACTTCAGGGACCGTCGACGACGGACTTTAAATTATTTTTCCTCCGATGGAGGAAATGGCGATGGGGACACCTGTGAGGTTGCAGTCCCTTTCCTCATCGAACACGAGGACGTCGTCTTCAATATCGTACCGCAGTCATCGTACCTAAATTTTCCATCTTCTGTGAAAATAGAGAGGATGTGATACCGAAACGATGAGGATTATAATTAATGAATGTATGGCCAGAATGACCAGTAAAAACCGTAGGTCGTTTTGTAATTATCATAGTCCCATAATACGCGACTCTATCGCGACCATCAATGGTCATTTTTCATTACGCGAAAAATTAAAGAGGTGGCAAAAGACGACTCGAGATATGGACTATGATAATTATTTGCGCAACAACTTTTATATATTACCGTTTTCCGTATGAAAATCCTGAGTGCACCTCTACTATTCGACGTTATATCCACGATGTGGAAGTATTTGTAATTATGAAAGATGCGTTACATCAGTGTATTATATTTGATTTCACAAATATGCCTGCAAAAGGATTATGGGATTTAGAATAAATGTAAGAAGTCGTAAACCCGTAGAACAATTTTGAGACATTTGCGTGAGAAATGAATAGAAGAAACTGAAAGTGACCAGATGTGTTATTGAAAATGTATGAGAGAAGTGGACTGTATATGTTTATTGAAACTTGCTCGTGAAGCGTGTACATTTTATTAGAACAGTAACATTAGTCAACTGGAACGAATTTCCGGAACGTAGATCGTAGAATCTGCATTTGCGTAGCATGTATATGGGGAAAAGTGTAGGCGATGTAATCTTGAAGTTTTCCGTGAGAAAACTGACCTAGCACAAGTTTTCTAGTTACTATCGACACCATTACACACAATATCATCCGTACGGATAAAATGAAGCATAATTTGCTCAAAGTCCCCCAGGTGTATATCCCTAAATAGATGGACGTAAATAAAAAGTGGGCATTAGACCAGTAATGATCCAACCGAAAAATGTACTCTGGGCTATTAGCGAGCCTTGTACGTTGGACCGTATACCCTGTAGCATGATCTTCGGATAAAGATCTGCACCAAGTAATATGTCGACAGGACGCGATGAGAAGGGATCGGGGTCGGCCAAACGTAGATTTGGCACATTTGAGCGAATGTCGGTTTGTGTGGTGAATGAAGGCAGATTTCCTGCGATGGTTGGGAGGTCAAGGACTTTAGTTTCCATTGATTGCGTAGCATCAATGGGAGAACTAATACGGACTTGACATTCTTTATTTGAAGTAGTTGAAACAGATCCACTGACCCCAGAAATAGTGGAAATGTTCGAAGTTGTGGGTATGCCTGTTTGATTTCGCATTTCTTCAGAAATGAATGATGCTTCAGAAGCAGGGTCAATAAGAGCTCTGGCTAGGTACGTAGTACCTTTATGAATAATATGAACCATGGCTGTTCCTAACAACATTTTGTTGTTGTGGGTGGGCTAGTCCCTCTCGTTGAAGAGGGCTGATTTGGAGAGATTAGGTTCTGAACTTGTGGTGTTGTGGCCGTCGAAGACGAACTAGCAGTGGAAGGTTCCCTGTGCAATATTGTGTGGTGTCTTTTATTACAAACCCTACAATTATATGGGCAATGATTGGCCAGATGTTTAGAGGACAGACAATTTAAACAGCAACTGTGTCGCCTAATAGTATTAAGTCTTTCAGGAACTGAAAGTTGAAGAAATTTTTGACACATTCTGATGTGATGCATTTGTCGTGGACAAATAAAGCAAGATTTATTGGGAGATGATGGGGATTGCCTAGAATAAATAAGGGAATTTTGAGGAAAAGTAGGGGTTCGATTCGTGCCAGCATTCGTGAAATGTGAACGAACCTTTTTGTTGCTTGAATGCTTGACGTTGTCAGTACCACGAATGTCACGCAGGCAGGCAAGAGTTTGGATACGTTCGGTAAGAAACTTATCCAAATCGTCCCAGGTAGACAAAGCGGACTTATCTTTGATGCTTTGTTCCCAAAGAGTGACGCAATTTTGTGGTAGCCTCTGATGACATATGAACCCTAGAATAGGGTCCCATTCTTCTGTAGAGACGTCATAATTTGACACGGATGATATGCACCCATTAATACCCCTTTGCAATTGTTTTAGGCCTGAACTAGTCTCATTATCTAGAAAAGGCAAATCGAATAGAAGCTTAAGTTGATGGTTCACCACGATACGTGGGCTTTAGAGCTTTGCACGCAAGACCAAAATTTGTGTGGGTAAGCGAAAACTTAGCCACAATTTCATGGGCGTCGCCACTGGTCTTTTTGTTTAAGTGACATAGGCGTTCAATGTCACTGTCTATGTCACAGGGCACAGGGCGGTAAATTTAGCCTATGAGCAGAACTATAATCACAGGATGTGTTATTTAAACCAATTTGTTGATGCGGAGCATTTGAATTGGCCTGAGGCGGAGCCCAGAGTTCATCTTATTTTCTATTTATTGATGATAGAACCCTAAGGAATCAATTATAAGCGACATCGCATTTGGTTTCTGCGGCAGTGAAATGGCCACTAGAACAATGTTGTTCTGTCAAATAATTTTGGCATTTGTCATACGTGGTTTGCACCTTTTCCCATAACCTCTTGACATCAGCTCCCTGTAATTCTAAAACATAGATATCGAGCTCTTCGTCCCGTGGGAACTGAATTTGGCGTCAAATTTTACCAAAGCATCAGTAGCTCGGATGTATAAATCTAGAGGAGTGAGTGGCTCAAGAACCTCAAAATACCGAAAATTTTGGGGTACCCTTATATGGGAGCTATGCCTAAACGTGGACCGATTTTCTCCAATTTCAATAGGTTTCGTCCTTGGGCCAATTAAGTGACCTGTGCCAAATTTCATCCAAATCGGATCATAAATGTGACCTGTACTTTGTTAACAAAAATACATGGACGGACGGACGGACAGACGGACGGACAGACGGACATGCATAAATCGACTCAGAAAGTGATTCTATGCATATTCTCAAAAGGAACCATGGGTCTATCTCGATTATTTTTGCCTGTTACAAACATATGCACAAAGACATAATACCCTGTACCACAGTGTGGTGAAGGGTATAATAAATGCACATTTTCGAAAGAAATTAGGCGATAGCACGTGGTGCTGTAGACAAAATATTTAAAATACACTGTATTTATAAAAAGTCGTGAACTTTTATCTTTTTTGTATCGTGAATACAACAAAAATTTGGTTTAACGTGGTTAAAACCAGCAATATGTTAGAAATTTTAAGAAAAAATTTCACTAAAAATTCACTCAGTGTATTAATTTTTCGAAAATTTATTGCAGTGTATCGTATAATACACGTCTATAATGGCAATGTATCGAAGATAGAAAATTGCCCACTAGAATTATTTTGAAATAAATATTTACATTTTTCGATAAATGTAATAGTAATATTATTTATATGAAATTAATATATTTGTTAAATATTGTCAAATGTAGGGTGAACTATGTCGAAAACACAATTTAAAATTATTTTTAGTTGATATCCGAAGGATTCAACTCGATAAATATCAGAAAACGGCACACAAATATTTTTATAAATATTCATCAAATTTATTTGTACGTGTGAACACCCCTAAGGAAATTGATCATATGTTTCCAATAATGTGTCACATGTGATAGTGACGGGTGGCAACAATCAAGAGAGATGCAATCACTCTCTCATGTGATGTTGTTATTGGTTTTCTGTTTCATCGTTGTTTGTCAAACAAGAAGAAGAATAAATGAAAAGCACAACAATAAAATATATAAAAAATTATGTGGAACACGAAAATGAATAAAATAGATGAGAGAATAAATACAAACAATATCACTGTGTTTGTTTTGATTTTGTTGTTGTAAACAAATGTGTGGGAATAAATAAATGAATAAATGAAAAGCACAACAATAAAAATGAAATAAATAAAAAATTATGTGGAACACGAAAATGAATAAAATAGATGAGAGAATAAATTCAAAAAATATCACTGTATTTGTTTTGATTTTGTTGTTGTAAACAAATGTGTGGGGATGACACTAGATGTTGTTTTTTAGCAATGTAATTTACCGGCGGCAACGGACGGACATTTATGCGCTTGTGTTATTGCTCCATATGTAAAGGGGCATTTGACACAATTTCGGGTCCGTGAATAAAAAAACTTGTGCAAAGTGGTAGGCATATTATACCAAGGATACGTTTCAACAAAAAGTCGTCCTGTATTGTGTGCATATATCTGAAATTTTTCATCATTAATCTCATGGCCACAGGATACAGCTATAACGGACATG
The DNA here is from genome assembly GCF_032173495.1 of Musca vetustissima. Classification (NCBI taxonomy): domain Eukaryota; kingdom Metazoa; phylum Arthropoda; class Insecta; order Diptera; family Muscidae; genus Musca; species Musca vetustissima. Next base: position 19,715 of record NW_026888818.1, read on the forward strand.
TGCATTTTTTTTATTAAAATAACATCTATTTTTGTTATTTCGGCAGATTCTTTTTAGCGTTTTGGTGCGTTTTGTTTATTTCTTTAGCTAAAAATTTCATCTTGTCATTCATTGTTTGAGCGCTCGAATTCATCATAACTTCGGCGATTATAAAAAACAACGTTCGAACTTGTATCTATAAAAAATTGCTAATAAAAAACCCTTTTTACCCGATTACTTGAAACTACATAATACAATCACTATTTGTCAAAACAAAGAATATTACTAAAATTAACAAAAACAAAATATTATTGTAACAAAGAATATTATTAAAAGAAACAAAAATAACAACAATAAAATAATTAGATAAAATAACATGAAAAACAAGAAAACACAACACTCAACAACAGGACCACTCACGAGATCAATGTGACTTCTAGCTAATTTGACTGCTAAAATGCACAAATGTGGACGAATAATAAATATTTATCCATTTAAAATATAAAAATATTATTTTTTTTTGGAATTTTCAATATAAATAACTACATCTAAATCACTTCCAAACACAATTTGATACTCAAATGTTAACGAAGTATTTGCAAAATAACCTAAACTTCATGGTTCCATTGAAAAATTTTTAACTTTTACAATACTTTTTAAAATAAATAAAATTTTCAACGGGAACGTTTTCACTTTTTTCAGCCTTTTTCGGTACAAAAATTTCTATGAAGTTTGACTTTGAAGTTTCACTACAAGAACACCAGTCCACTTTTGACATTTATTTTAACGACAAGTGATGTAGAATTTTATATACTTTCACCGTGTGCAAAATTTTTAACGATACTTAAAACTTTATTTTTTAATTAATCCAAGAAAACAGACAATTCTAACCCACTGTGCGACGGCTTTGTTTATTGATTTTATTATTTATCACAATACAAATCTCACCGTATGACACTTATTTCGAAGAAATAAATTAAACAGTGTACATAACTGTGTTGTTCGAATTTTATGTTTTAAAATAAATACAATTATTGGATTTTGGTGATCGTGGATCTTTGTAGTTGTTGTTCTCGACGATGTCGATATTTTCCTTCGTAAAAGGAGGAGACGGGTTAGTCAAAGAACAATCCGGCTCAACCTTGTATAGGTTGATTGTAGAATCCGACTCGAACGGAGCAATGTTAGCGTTGATGCAATAAATGAAAGTATAAATAAAAAGAGAATTGTTTAAGAATTTTTTCCAAACGTAGATTTGGTTTTTTATTGATAATTGTTCGTGGAACAATGTATATTACCTTTACTACAGGATGTAGGGGTTGGTTGTGAACCAAAGAACGAGTGTAATGTAAAAGCTAAGATGGCACAAAGCGGGGCTTTGACATAGTTACTCGTTAGATTTTGCTACTACTTTTTGTCTTTAGTACGAAATAAGATATAACGATGGATTAGAATTTACTTTAATTCAAATGAAATTATATTTCAAATTAAACACATAGCATGTGTAATTATAAAAACAATTGCCCATACACTTTAAAAGCTTTAGAAAATAAATATTTTTATTTTGTTTTATATGCATGTATATTTTAGAATTTATTTTTCATATTATTTGAAATTGACTACCTTCTACATGTCATGATATAATGATAAGACTAGACACATTAGATTCATAATTAATATATTATGTCTGCTTCCCGTAGAAACTATCTCATTAGTATAATCATCATTTCCTGATTGATGCAACTCCAATAGCAATTTTAGTCTTTACATATTCCGGTTTTGCAAGGTTAACTCTCATTAGACCATCCCCACTATATGTACCGCCAATCAATTTTTTTTATAATATTCTTATATTTGTAGCCTTTGTTTGACTTTACTCGTTCATTAGGATTATAATCCACTTTGTATGCATTTGAATCCAATAAAATTTTCTTATAAATCTCTAGTTCGGAAGCATTGTAATTTTTTGGCTTTTGATGAAATAGAAGTTCAAACAAGACTGGCGTAAGTGCCCAATGTTGGTTTCCAATGATTTTTCATTCTTCATTTTTTATGGTTTATCTCCAAATTTCCAATCTCCGCTTATATCTTTATGTGGACCATATACAGTATCTAGTTTATTAATTTGTTTCAAATACTAATATGTGGATGTTCCTTCAACACTTTTACATTTGCAGCATTGTGTATCAAATACTTAGGAATATTTTTACTATTTATTTGAACTAATTTTTGTAGTTCATCTATTATGCCGTTTAGATGCTTTGGAATCTCCCATTTAGATGCTTTGGAATTATTTCTTCAGTTCATTTCAGCAACGAACAAAATTTTTTTTAACAAATGTTCGTTTTCCATGGTCTCTGTTATACTTTATAAATAATTATAAATAATGATTCCTGTGATTATTTATTAATATAAATAAAATTGAATGTTGCCACAGTGTTCCGTTCATAGATAAGTAGAGATATATAATATAAAATTGGCAAGAGAAAACGAGACTACGCATACTTTTTACATTAAAAAATCACCTAAACAGTCCAATATGATATTAACATTTTCATGGAAATATAAAGTATATCAAAAATTCCAAGCCTATTTGTTGCTAACTCTAAATATATTTAAATAAAACATCTATTGTATCAAATTTTCATAATTGATTTAATGTTTTGTATTTTCGATTCGAAAAAAATAACATTATTGTATGGTCTGGTACAATACTTATGGAAGCCACTGTATGTTGTTTTGCAAAAATTGGCTAGCGGTACCCAATATTTACAAATAAATATGTACACACATATATACATTCGCAACCGCTAGCCAATACCCTATGCATGATCGTGACACTAAACACAAATTACAAACAGAACATATACAAAAAAACAAAGTGATAACATTTAATTTACAAACATACAACATGTGAATTTAAACAAAACAAAAGTAATATTGAAACAAATACACAATATTTTGAATTACAAATCACATAAAATTTTGTAACAACATTAACCCTACGGTCAAAAACCAAAAAAGTATACGTAGATCAATAACCGTGGTACATTTGTACCCATCCAAAGATAGCTCTGTAACTCATTAAAAAAGTGGACTATCGTGAGGTTTTTTGTTTTAAATTAGTCTATGCGGATTTGGTCTAGATGTAGGAACTCAAAATTATATATACATTAAAATAATATATATTTAAATCCATGCTTAAATGATAATCTATCTAATACAATCATAGTAAATTCGTTATAGCTTTCGAATGGGTTAAGCTTTTTTAGTTATTTTTTTATTGGGATAATATTTATGTGTTCCTCAATTCCTCTGCAAATTTTTGTGGCCCTAGACAACATGGGGCCATCAGGGCGACTCGTGGAAGTCAGAAACTACCCTGGTTTTCCCTTGGTATACAGGGACTAAAACAATTATTATTGCCAATTATTCGCATTTTATGAGTTTAGAGATTGTGATTGGCACATTTTTAACACTATTTAATACTTTAAAACGTTATTTAATGATAGTTTATATATTTACGTCAATTTAGGATTGTAATAAATCAGACTAATTCGATTATAGAAAAAGTTTCAGGCCCAATATGAAGAATAATTGGATAATTATGGACAATAATCATTGTTTTTGGCCCTGTATACCAAGGGAAAACCAGGGTAGTTTCTGACTTCCACGAGTCGCCCTGATGGCCCGATGTTGTCTAGGGCCACAAAAATTTGCAGAGGGGTTGAGGAACACCTAAATAAGATCCCAATAAAAAATAACTAAAAAAGCTTAACCCATTCGAAAGCTATAACGAATTTACTATGATTGTATTAGATAGATTATCATTTAAGCATGGATTTAAATATATATTATTTTAATGTATATATAATTTTGAGTTCCTACATATTAAGACCAGATCCGCATAGACTAATTTAAAATAAAAAACCTCACGATAGTCCAATTTTTTAATGAGTTACAGAGCTATCTTTGGATGGGTACAAATGTACCACGGTTATTGATCTACGTAGGTAATAACTTTAAAAAATTGTAAACATTTTATATATGGAAAATATTTATAATTTTTTTCTCCGATTATGTGTGAAAATACCTCAAGAATGATCCCTCAAAATTTGATCCAAATATCTCTATTAGTAAAAATTTTACAGCATTTTTATTCAAAAAAAGGTACAAATGTACCCGGTTATTGACCGTAGGGTTAAAGAAATACTTAAAATACAACAATTGTGAACTAAATTAAAATATACACAAAATTATAAAAAATATTTTTTAATTACAACAAATATTTGAACAGAAAGTTTAAACTCTAAAACTTTTTGCCTTTGCTACAAACTAAAATCCTCCTGCAAGCGGAATTTTAAGCCATTTTAGTCATCGCTGAAAACTTATAAAATTTTTTGGAGAATATTTTTCGCAACCCTACACGTTTTAAATGTGAAATACCCACTGTATTTTTGGATAAATTCTTCGAAAAATTAACTATTTTGGAAAAACTTATAACAAATTTTGCAAACCTACGTACAACTTTGATTACAAACCACCATTTAAGTTTCTGGACAACTTTGTGGATTTTTCAACCATTTTTGGAAAAATATTAAAAATTTATTCCGTATCGCAAACCATCGAACAATTTGGATTGGAATTACCCACATAAATTTTTCTTGGAGAATTTGTTCGATATTTTAGATACATACGTAGGCTTTAAAAAGCATAGCGTAGTAGTAGTATATTCTTTATTTTGGAATGTGTAACATTACATTGCAATATAAATAGAGTATACAAAAAGAATATTTAAATATTGTATTTATATTTATATAGACAATAATATTAAATATAAATTATAGACTAATAGTCGTCTGTCAATAATATTAAATATAAATTATAGTGATTTCAGTGTTTAAAAAGTAAAATATTTAAAAATTGAATTCTGACAATAAATGGGTTCTATACTGTGAACAAGTTTTTATATAATTGACTAACATTTTCCAGCTGATTACCAGTCCATTGAGAATGTCTATTAGTTCAGATTCGTTAAGTACAGTTTTTTGGAAAAATCTCTGGCGGAATTCTTTTAGTGCTGGGCAGCGACATAGAAAATGATTTATGTTTTCGTTTTCTTGTGTATTACACATTGAGCATCTTGGGTTCGCATCTATTCGGTATCGATTTGAGTTTAGAGCTAACATGTCACTTCTAGCTTTCATTATCCACATGATATCATCCTGTGTTACATACTCCATGAAAAAAGATCCACCAAGAGTGGGTTCCAATTTGCTGTAGAAACGTTGAGAGGTTTTTGCCTTTTCCAGTGCTGCATTCATTATATCCGTACGCATATTTTGTAGAAGAAACTGCATATTTTGCCTCCATTGCATTTTTGAGAGATTTGGTGAGAAGTTGATCATATTATATTTTTGTGTTAGATTATTTAGATTAACTTTCCAGTATATCTCCCGTGACATTACTTTCTTTGCCAGTATTTTTGGAAGCCTATCATCATTATACTCGTTCGGGATATATAATTTAAGTGGTTTTTCAAAGTATAAATATGTCCACTTTCAACACCTGTTTCTAGCATTAGAATGTACGTGGGGAGAAAACTCGGCAGTTTTAAAACTTTTTTTAAAAAGAAGATTGTTAGTTTATCGATTTCATCGAAAAAAGAAAAACCCCATATATGTGATCCATATGATTGGACAGATCTGCATACAGCTAAAAACACCTTCCATTTTGCTCTTAGGGATACGTTTGATTTTGAGAGGAAGCATTTCCACGTGGTATTTATGCTATTTTTTGCCAGTTCGTTCCTTTCTTGTATTTGTTTCCTATGGGAAAGTTTGGCCGTGAATATCAATCCTAGATACGAATATTCCGATGTGATTGAAATTTCGTTTCCCTTGAAATACCATTTTTCTCTCTTGGATATCACTCCTCCTTTGCGAAATATCATAATTTTCGACTTCTGCATATTGATTTCCATATTCCACATTGTGCAGTACTCCTCAAGGTTATTTATCATCCGTTGTAAGACATATATTTCATCTGCTAAGATAACAATATCATCGGCATACATCAAAAGTCGGATATTCTGTTCCTCTATAAAAGTACCTCCTCCAATAAATTCGTGTAGATCATTGAGATATAATGCAAACAAAAGAGGGGATAAGAGACATCCCTGTTTTACTCCGATGCTTGTATCAAAGTCATCTGAGAGCTCCCTTCCTGTCCACACAGAAAATGTAGTTTTTTCGTAAATTTTTTCTATGAATTTTACAACTTTTGTTGAAATACCCATGTTATGCAACTTATAAATCATAGATTTTCTGGCAACTCGGTCAAAGGCAGCTTTGAAATCTACGAAGAATGCATATGTTTTCTTATTTTTATGCCAGTTTAAATGTATTATTGCCGATAGGTTGAATATGTTATCAGCAGTAGAATAATTTCTTCTGAATCCAGCCTGATACTCGTTTATCTTTCCATACTTTTCTGACCAATTAGTCAATCTGTCGTTGATGATAGACATCATAATTTTTGGAAGGCAGTTCATAAATGAAATGCCACGATAGTTTTGGGGCTGATTTCGTTCACCTTTTTTGAAAATTGGATAAATTATACACTTAACAAAAGAGTCATCTATTTCTTCTTTTTGAAATAGATCATTGCAGATGCATGTTATATGTTGCAACAAATCTTCAGAGGCATATTTATAAAATTCGTATGGAACACGATCTTCTCCTGGTGCTTTATGTAACTTTGTTTTATTTAATGCTTTTTTGACCTCTAACAGACTTATCTCCTTGTCCAAATCTTCATCTGTACAATAAAAATGTGCATATTGCATATCTGGTGATGTTTGTGTTTGATTTAAAAGACTGTGAAAATAATTTTTTAAGTCATTAGCTTGTATTGGTATATGGTTACTCCTTTCTTCATTTCTAAGCTCCCTTACTATTTTCCACCAATCTCGTGAATTTTTGACATTGTCTATTTTATTTTCCATTATATTATTGTACTGAGATTTAGCATTATGACAGACTTCCTTGTATCTTTTATTGTAGTGTATATATGCTTCTCTATTCTCATTACTGGGGATTGCTCTAAATCTGGCAAGGTATTTAAATGACTTTTTTCTTGCATAGTAGCATGAAGAGTTGAACCATTTTTCTGATTTTTGAAATTTTATCTTTTTTTCGGGTATATTTTGGTATGCCAGTTTTACAGTGTTTGCTACATCTGCAAAATTGCTGGGAACATGTAATTATGTTTGATATATTATTTTGGTATTGAAAGCGTTTACACTCTTCCCACTTCAGCTTTGGTAGCAGTATGTTTTCTTCTTCATCTCGGTAATTGGATTTCAATAAAATAGATAATACTATTGGCATATGATCTGACCAAAGTTTATTTATAACTTTAAAAGAATGCACTTTTGATAGCAACTCTTGAGAGATAGCACATATGTCATTGACTGATGTACCAACTGTGCTAATGAACGTATATTAGCCGGCTTCATCTCCCTTAGTCATACCGTTTAATATCACTAGACCATTATCGTAGCATAGACTTAAAAAATCATTTCCTCTTTTGTTTGTTTCAGTGTCCTTAGATTTTCTTTCTTCCAGGCCTGCATGGAATGTTTCCATATAGATATCGTCGACTTTCTTTTGCATACATCCAATTCTTATGTTTAAATCACCCATTACAATCGGGTTCTCAATATCATTTTCCTTCAGAATAGTTTCGACTTTTAATAATTGTTTATTCCATATTGGTACTCTCATATATAAAGGCAAGATATTAAATTTGAAATCATTTACAGTTATACATATTACGCTTTGTTCTTGTTGTAGTTCGTGTGTGTGTTTGACACCTAGTTTTCTAAGTTCTTTTCGTATGCCTATTAAACTTCCACCAATTCCCTCTGCCGAAACGAGAGTTCCTTGTAGCGTATTGCCAATAAATTTCATGCTCACTAAAGTATTTTGTGAATCTGTCAGCTTTATCCACACAAATATGCGTTTCCAAGAGAAAAAATATATCAAAAGTTCGTATGTAATTGAAGAAATCGGCATATAAAATTTTATTTTCCAGGCCGTGCACGTTATATGTGAGTATACTTAAAATATGTTCTTCATTAACAGGTTTGCTTGTATTTATATTGCTTAAATTTAGTTTTTTGAGTATAATTTATTAAAAAGAGAATCGTAGCTGAGATCTAAGTTATTTAGTTTATCTCCATAAAGATCCTTCAATTCTATATCTGCTTTTTTATTGCCACACATTAATTCTCCAGTTTTTGACCACGACATCCATTTTGTACCAATCTTTATTGAATCGTTCTTTACAAAAACTTTATGTGTCTTATCAGATTCAAGGATTTCAGTCTTTAGTTGGTATAATACTTTTTTGGCCTGTAATCGTTGTTCAGTAAGATCTTTTTCAATACTTATTTTTGTGCCAGCCAATTTGTGAGTGTTATTAAGCACCTTCTTGACCATTTCTTCGTCTTGCATTTCCACAATTACGCTCATTTTGTCATTTGAGGAGTATATAACTCGGACTGATGATATGATAATATCGTGGAGTTTTGAATTTTTGAATTTAAACAAAACAAAAGCAACATTGAAACAAATACACAACATTTTGAATTACAAATCACACAAAAAAACACAACATTTTGTAACACCATTAAACAAATACTTAAAATACAAAAATTGTGAACTAAATTAAAATATACACAAAATTAAACAAAACAATTGTACATACACATGAATTACACAAAATTAATAAAAAATGAATTACAAATAAACATTTAAAAGTTGTACATATACACGAATTACGAAATCAAGGTTAAAATACAACAACACATCACATATACATATATTGAAAACAAGTAAATTACAATAAAATTACAAAACACAAAAAAAAAACAAATCTTGTATATAACAAGAGGAAAAACAAAAAAAAACGGTTTGTACAATTCGCCCTAAACATTGGTCCTTACGAACCGAATAGTGTTTTTGTTTTAAATAAAAAAATAACAAACATTTTGTGAAAGAATCAAAATCAAATTAATCAAAGTGGAACCAGAACTGACAGTTCATTTTAGTGAACCTGGGTAAATTGAACCAGCACAAGTAAATAAAAGAATCAGTGATAGTGAATAAAAATTGAACGTCACAAAACAAAATAAAAACAGTGATAGTGACAGAACAACAAGCAGTGGGGAAAAAAGATATAAAATAAATAAATTACACGTAACAAAATACAAAAACTGAAATTACAAAAGTGGACAAAAACAACAGTGAGTGGCATTCCAATTTAAAAACAACAAAGGCGCCAAGCAAACGAAGAAGAAGAAAACAGAAGTGGAACAACAGAGGCCAAAAAACACGGATCAAAGTGAAACCAAATGAAATTTGTTATTTGGGCGGCTGATGAAACACCTGTGTAAATAATTTGACACTTTTGGACAAAATTACCCAAAATCACACATATTGACCCGAGGACTGACGTTGACCTTAGCGTGCAGGGTTTTAACTTTTTGAACATTTACATACAAACTTTGCAAATTTGGAAATTTTTTGTCTAAATTTGGAAAAAAAATTAAAAATCTCAGTGGAGAGATAGGAAAAGAGAAATCGTCGAAAAAATAAAACCCACTAATACATACATAAATTATTATTTATACACTTTGAAAAGGGAGAAATTTGGTCTCTTGTGGAAAAAATATTACTACATGCAAACATGAGAGTAACTTTTGTGGAAAAAGTTGAGCATATTTACAACTTATTGGAAAATTTGGATTTTAAAATTACATTAATATTTTGACAACCCATCACAATTTTGGTAATCCAACATACAATTGGGATTTAGAACAAACTTTTAAATTGCTTTGGACAATTCAAAAACATTGGGTATTTAGTCATGGTGTTTGACATAAATCTCGTTTGGTGGACAGACAGAGTTGCTTGATAAACGTTTTAACGTTGTTTCTCTACATTTGAAATTTTGTTTTTAAATTTATTGGATTCGCGTATTAATATTGTCTTTGAACTGCACAATAAATTAACAACGTCAAAATATCCTTTTTCGGCTTCAAGAAGAAATATTTGTTTCGAATATTTTTTCGTTCCTTTCTCTCAACTCAATCGTAAATCAAAGATCATACACTCAGACTCAAATATTTACTTTGTCCTTTATCAAATAATTTGGGAATTAACCTCAAAATTTTACACCGTAAAATTCTTTGACAACGTTTTTTGAACCCATTGTAATTGACTTCCTCGAGATTAGAGCAACTTTATATTTTCTTGCAAGGCAAAAATATGTTATATGGTCGCACGATCAAAACTATCAGGATGGAAAAACGTATGCGTGAAAAATTTGCAAACTGCGTAAAGAATCCGCAGGATTTTGCTTAAATTTTCTCAAAACAAAACCAGATGAGGACGTACATTCTTTGGAGGCTACACGAGTGGAATTGAATTCATTTTATGATCAAGTCAAGCGAGCGTATGTGGAGTGTAGGGATCATGTACCAGACGCCGATGAGAAACCAATAGACAAAAATAAACTTGGAACACATTATTTGTAGCCAATTGATACTTATAAAAAAGCGATAAGTTCCATAAATGTACAAATTATTATTATTTTATTATTCACAATAAATAAGCCTCCAGATAAATCCAGACACTTAAGCAGCAATTGGAGGAAAAAACCAAACGGGAGTCTCAAATGGAGCAGAAACTAAACACAGAAGCCGATTTTGCTCCTATACCAAGATTACCACCATGCGATACTGACTCTTTCAAAGGAGGATACAATGCTTGGCCAACTTTATATTCAAAATTGAGTAATGTGAAAAAGATATTTCATCTTACACTGAAGACAACAGGAGAGGCAAGAGATATAATCAGTCATGTCCCTTTAACAAATGATGGCTTTGGATTAGCTTGGAAACTTTTAACAGATAGATACGAAAATCGAAGGATGCAAGTGAACGAGCAAATAAAAATACTGTTTAACTTGCCAAATGTTACCACAGACTCTAGTTCGAGTATTGAAAAAGGACAATTACTAGTTGTATACAGACCTTGGAAACACTAAAAATTGAAGTATCTGGATAGGATCCCATACTTATGTTCCAGTAAACTTCCCAAACCTTTCTAGAAGATTTCGAAAATTCACTTGAAGATGGCAAAACGCTACCATCATGGGATGATTTTAACAAATTTTTTCCCCTTGGAAATATTAAAACAAGCTTATCGAAATATGGCCAAGTCAAATCGGATACAAACAAAAGGTTGAAATATACCAACAGTTTTCAAACAAATATTACCCAGAACTCGCAAAATTAAGGGAATTCTCAGCAACCAAAAAAAAACTTACCAAAATATTTGCCAAATCTGCAAAGCAAATCATTTTGGTCGAGAATGTCCACAATTTCAAGCAACAATGTGAATGACAGAATTCACGTTGTGAAAATTACTCATTTATGCTGAAATTGCTTATCTTCGAATCACGCAGTTAAGGAATCTAAGAGTCGTTTGGCTGAGGGAACTGTAGTGAAAGACACCACACTTTGCTACATAAGAGAACGAAACGACATGCAATACGACCCCTAGATAGAAATGAAGCACGCCCTAGTACAAGTGCTGCAGCTCTTACCACATTTATACAGTCCACATCGAATGAAGAATCAGAAAATATTAAAACATTAACTCTGTAGGATAAAGGAAATAATACCATAAATCCCAGAGACACATTACTTTTTACCGCAATTGTACAAATAGATTCTGGATATCAGTCATCATTTATAACTGAAAAATTGAAGAATTGATTGAATTTACCAACAAAACGAAGTCTCGTACATGTTACAGGAATCAATCAAATTATTTCGGAGACTTCTGCTAAATCATGCATTTTTACATTACGTTCAAGATTAGAACCCAACTTGAAATTGGAAGTTTGGGCACCGGTATTAATGTCACTACCCTCAAATTTACCACCTTATAACTTGGATAAAACTCAACTTAGAGATGCTTCAACTTCGGATTTAGCAGACAATAAATTTTATATAAGCCAACCAGTAGAGATCTTCTAATTGGAATGGACATTAGCCCACTTATATTTACAATTGGAGCTCCTATGAAGTCAGTTGAGAGTTTTCTTGCACAAAGTACCGTTTTTGGATGGATTATTGGCGGACCATTAGCAGATGGCACACGAAATAAGAGACAAATTACACATTGCAATACTATTTCATTGGAAAAAAACTCACACGGTTTTGGAGGTGGGAGAGACCCCAAAACAGGTTTTAAGGTCAGGATGTGTACTAAGAACAAAATTACATCGAAACCACAAAAAGAAATAGAAATGGTCGATGCATTGTTTTCCTCCCCTTTAAAAAATGTGAAGAACTTGGAGATTCAAGAAATATTGCACTTGCACAATTTTATAGGATGGAAAGAAAGCTTTTGAAAACACCTGAAATCAAAGAAATTTATGACAAAACCATCCTAGAATATATCGAATTGTGACATATGAGGAAAATTTCACAAAATGATATTAACAAAACTCCAAATTACTGTTTACCTCATCATGCAGTTATAAAACCTGAGAAAAGTACTTCGAAACTTAGAGTGGTCCCACATCGAATAAAAAGAACTTGAATGATAATTTATTTGCAGGTCCAATTTTACAACAAGACATTGTTTTGCAAGTTTTGAAATGGAAATTTTTTTGATCCAATAAAGGACTATGAATTACTTACAGACACTTAATGAACAAGACGGACAACAATAGACATTTGCAACTACAACCACACAACGAGTATTCAGACGATACTTACGTTTTGTTGACTGGAAATTAAACACACTTTAAAACACAACTTAAATCAAATTCAAATATCTGACACTGTCGGTCTTTTATTGATTTCAAAATTAGATAAATATGGCTTAAAATGTTATTTGTTTGTTTGTTTTTTTTTAACTTCAAGAAGAAGAATGATTATCGAGATATATGAGGTCCCAACATGCCGGGCCCCTTGCACTGGTGCAACAGATAATGCACTCGCTATATTTTCCAGGACATCTAAAAATCTATCTAACATGACTGGTTGTTGTTGGGATTCTTGAAGTTTGTTTTTTTCTTCAATTGATTGTTCTTGTTCAGTATTCGTTTGTGGTTTGGCATGTGGGTTTTGATTGGCTTGCTGTTTGCTTCGCTTTTGCTGTTTCTTGCCCTGTTGTTTAATTATTCTGGCTTGTTTTTCTAATTCCCTTGCCTTCATCTGAAGTTCTTTCGCTTCCTGTTGAAGTCGTTTTGCTTCTTGTTAATGTTGCTGAGCTACCGGTTGCCTTATATGCTCTGGTGTGTGCCGTGTTTGAAGACTTCTGAGCATTTCTGTTGCTGTTGGAGTTGCGCCTCTCTTTGGTTGGTGTAGGGGGTGTATCTTGCTGCCGGCAGTTGTCTAATGTTTTTATTAACATTTCCCATTTTCGTTGTTCTCGTCGTATGGTGCAGCAAGGTGTTGTGTCGAGCACCACACATTCTGCAACTGCCTGTCCATAGGCAATTGCGGGCAAAATGATTTCGCAATTTATACAGTACTTGTGAGAAAGTACTACATATTCTCTCTACTTTACAGATATCATCTTGAAGGCTGCACCTCAAGGGATGAGTGCCAAAGCACACCCGGCATTGTTCCATTTGTCCCATATTCATGACTATAAACTGTAATGGGTATAAAGAGAAACAACGCAAAGAAAGGGTGCCATTTAAGGCATGACATATAATTCAGAGTTAGCATATCGCAACTCATACACTACTTTCTACTAACAACTACTCGCCGGAAGTACACATAATTTGACAATTGGTCGTGATATGATACCTGTTGTAGTTTTTACATCAACTACTCTTACGTTATTGTCGTGCCCTTCATGCACTTTTACCACACGTCCCATCTTCCAGTCGTTTGGTGGCAGTAGCTCATCCTTTAACAACACAAAATCGTTTTCCTCGATATTTCTTTTAGGGTATTGCCACTTATATCTTTCACGCAGCTCCTGTATATATTCTGTTTTCCACCTCTGGCTAAAACAATGATGTAGGGTTTTTACTTCCTCCCAACGATTTATCAGCGGCAAATCATCTGCTGGCATTTCGGAAGCGAATATAAGTTGTCCACCTCTGAGAAAATGTGCTGGGGTTAATGCTTCTATAGTCTCTGGATCTTCTGATATCGGCGTTACGGGTCTGGAGTTTAAAACACTCTCTATCCTAACCAAAATAGTAGAAATTCTTCAAAATTGAACTTTCTGTCTTTCATTACTTTTTGGTAATGTGTCTTGAAACTTTTTACTCCCGCTTCCCATAGTCCTCCCATGTGTGGGGCGCTAGGAGGAATGAACTTCCATTCGAAGCCATTGATAACATATTTCTCTGAAATTTCTTTGGAGGACTTTTTAATAAATTTTAGAAACTCTGCCATAAGAATACGATTCGATTGGTTCCATTATCGGACATAAGACATTTTGGTAACCATCTTCTAAAAATGAATCTTGAAAATGTAGCTAAAAACGATTCTGTAGATAATGTTGAGCATGCCTTTAAGTGAACTGCCTTTGTTGAAAAACATACAAATATACACACGTAAGACTTTTGATACGGTGAATTCCTTAATGCCCCAGATTTTATCTAAAATGGACTTGCAAAATCTGCTCCTACATAAGTAAATGGCAAAGTCAAAGTTTTTCTTTATAATGGCAGTGCTGCCATAATTTGACTTTTTATTATAGCCTCCACCATAGTATGTTATTAACTAGTTTTGTCATTCCGTGTGTAACTCATCGAAATATTCTTTTCCGACCCTATAAAGTATATATATTCTTGATCAGGATAAAATTCTAAGACGATCTATCCATCCGTCTGTTGTAATCACGCTATCTTCTGAAGGAATTGAGATAGGGCGCTGAAATTTTCATAGGGTTGTATTTTGTCTGCAGGCAGGTCAAGTTCGAAGATGGGATATATCGGTCCACGTTTCGGCATAGCTCCCATATAACAGTACCCTCCAATTTCAGGTATTTTAGTGTTCTTGAGAGCGTTTTTCAAACGAATTCGCTGAACTTTGGTACATTAGGTTCTTATTGGGTACTAAATGTCGCCACAAAAAATTATAAATTTAGGTCCACTTTTTCTGGTAGCCCCCATATATCGGTACCTCTTAATTATCAGTATTTTGGGGGTTTTTATAGTATGTTTCCACCGGATTGGCTGTAGTTTAGTATTTTGTGTTCTTAGTAGGTTCTTAATCTCTCCACAAAATCTTATGAATATAGGTCCATATTTTCGGGTAACCCCCTTATAAGCGTAACCCAATTTTCGGTGTTTTGGGGTTCTTGAGCGCTTTTTTCAACCGAATTCGATGCGATTTGGTATTTTATAGTCGTATATGGTTATAAATCTTCCTACCAAAAATTAATATTATTTGCCCCCATTTTGGCGTAGTCCCCATATAACCCCCTTTTTATGATAAAATAGTTATTTGATTTGTTCCGCGTTTTGGGTTTGGTTCTAATACTCTGTTGTAATCATTTCATCTGCGGAGCATAGCCCCTGTGTTGGACGTACCAGAATGAGTGGACCGATATTCCCCATCTTGAACTAAATTAAGAAAGAAATAATAATATAGGCAAAGATTGGATGAAATCAAAATTTTCTGAAACGGGTTTGGTCCAAAGAAACATGGGGTCTAGAACCAACATTTCGATGACGCACATTTTTACCGTGTCAAAGTGTATACATATTATTAAACATATTATTATCATTAAAAATGGCTCATATTTGTATTTGGTGTACATTATGGTTTACATATTCAGCTTGTAGAAAGGTCACTTTTTTCCCTATATTTTCATTTCAAGTACCTGTCAGTATATATATGGTGGAGGGTATCCAAAGTTCGGCCCGGCCGAACTTAACGCTTTTTCACTTGTTTACATTAAACTTGTTTTTGTACCATATTGGATTTGGGTAAAATTACTGACTCATACCAATGCATAACATAATTGCATTTTTTGGAAAATTTGGAATTTTTTTGGAATTCCTATTACATATAATTTACATACATTTAATACAAAGCGTATATATATAAATTATGGCGCGATTTTTGGCGTCATAATATACAGACACAAACCTACTATTCCATATGAATTGTTTTTTTTTTGCAAAAATACTGATTTACGCATCAAGAATATTTGTTAATTACAAAAAAATATTTGAACAAAAAGTTTAAAGTTTTTTTTTGTTTTTGCAAAATAGTCAGGCTTAATCCCAGTTTGTTGTTTTTATAAAAAAAAAATATATTTATTAGTGGGGAATGTATGGCATTGTCCGCCGAGGGGTAAGGCAGGGAAGACTATAGTTTCGGATCTCGCCACTGATCCTCATCAGTTCCCTTAGTTCTTTGTTGGGATATTCTTATAAAAACCCAGAAGCTATTAATAGCTTCTTTACAAAAAACCTTTCAAACCCAAATGTCTCTTGTGACAGTTCGAAGTTCTTACGTTACCAGCGATACGACCCCAATGAGAAGTGAGAAGAAGAAGATGGTTTTTTGTAAAGAAGCTATTAATAGCTTCTGGGGAGAATATCCCAACAAAGAACTAAGGGAACTGATGAGGATCAGTGCCGAGATCCGAAACTATAGTCTTCCCTGCCTTACCCCTCGGCGGACAATGCCATACATTCCCCACTAATAAATAGTTGTTTTTCTATAACAACAACAAACTGGGATTAAGCCTGACTATTTTGCAAAAACAAAATACAAATGGTATCCCAAATAACCCGCCAAACAGTACTGAAAAAGTTTAAAGTCTAAAACTTGTTGTCCTGGGTTTTGCAACCCATCGAACGATTTGTATTGAAATTACCCACTTAATTTTTTTGGAGATTTTTTTTTCGATATTTTTGAAATTCTAGGATTTTTGCACATTTTTACAACCCAACACATATTTCTTATTGAAAACTACTACTTTATTTCTTTTGAGAATTTTATTTGGATTTTAAATTCACATTAATATTTTTGGCAACCCATCACAATTTTGGTAACCCAATATACAATTGAGATTTGGAACAATTTTTTTTAATTACTTTGGACAATTCAAAAAACTTTGGATAACAAGTGAATTGTGTTTGGCATAATCACGTTTGGGGGACAGACAGAGTTGCTTCATAAACGTTTTGACGTTTTTTTCTCTACCTTTGATTTGTTTTTTTTTTTTTTTTTTTTTTGAAATTTATTGCATTCTCCTATTTAATATTGTCTTTGAACTGCACCACAAATTAACTAAGTCGAAATATTCTTTTTCGGCTTCAAGAATAAATATTTGACTCAAATATTTTTTCTTCTCTCCTTTCGCTGAACTTAATCGTAATTCAAAGAACACACACTCAGAATCAAAAAATTCACTTTGTCCTTGGTCAAATAATTTGGGAATTAACCTCAAAATTTTACACCGTAAAATTCTTTGAAAACTTTTTTTGAACCATTACAAACGTACTTCCTCGAGATTTGAGTCGAAAGCTCAAAATTCTCAGTATGGAAAAACGTATGTGTGAAAAAATTGCAAACTGTGTTAACGATCTGTAGGATTTTGCTTAAATTTTCACAATTTCGAAAACAGATGACGTACATTCTTTGGAGGCTACAAGAGTGGAATTGAATTAATTTTATGATCAAGTCAAGCGAGCGTATGTGGAGTGCAGGGATCATGTGCAGAAGCCGATGAGAAACCAATGAACAAAAATAAACTGAGAACACATTATTTGGAGGCAATTGACACTTATAAAAAGGCGATAAGTTCCATAAATGGACAAATCCAGGCAATCGTGCAGCAATTGGGGGAAAAACCCAAACGGGAGTCTCAGGTGGCACATAAATTAAAAACAGAAGCTGATTTTTCACCAATATCAAGATTACCACCATGCGATACTGACTCTTTTAAAGGAGGATATAATGCGTGGCCAACTTTTCGAAATTTATTCTCTGCCATTTATATTAAAAATTCAAAATTGAATAATGTGGAAAAGCTATTTCATCTTACACAGACGACAACAGGAGAAGCACGAGATATAATTAGTCATGTTTCTCTAACAAATGATGGTTTTGAATTAGCTTGGAAACTTTTAACCGGTAGATACGAAAATCGAAGAACGCAAGTGAACGAGCAAATAAAAATACTGTTCAATTTACAAAATGTTACCCCAGACTCTAGTTCGAGTTTTGAAAAATTACAAAGAGCAGTTACTGGTTGCATACAGACATTAAAACTTGAAGTATCTGGACGGGATCCAATATTTATATACCTATGTTCCAGCAAACTTCCCTGATCAGAAAATTCTAGAAGATTTTGAAAATTCACTTGAGGACTGCAAAAGGCTACCATCATGATTGTGACAATTTTTTAACTCACAAATATGGCCAAGTCAAATCGGATCCACACAAAAGGATGAAATATACCAACATTTTTTAAAAAAATATTAACCAGAACTCGAAAAATAAAGGGAATAGGAATAAACCAAACTCTTAGCAACTAAAAAAAACTTACCAAAATATTTGCCAAATCTGCAAAGCAAATCACTTTGGTCGAGATTGTCCACAATTTCAAGCAAAATATGTGAATGACAGAATTCGCGTTGTGAAAATGACTTATTTATGCTATAATTGTTTATCTGCAAATCACGGAGTTAAGGAATCTAAGAGTCGTTTTGGCTGTAGGAACTGTAGTGAAAGACACCACACTTTGCTACATAAGGGAACGAAACGACTTGCAATACGACCCCTAGATAGAGATGAAGCACGCTCTAGTACAAGTGTTGCAGCTCTTACCACACTTATACATTCCACATGAATGAAGAACCAGAAAATAGTACAACATTAACTCTGGTGGATAAATGAAATAATACCATAAATCCCAAAGACGCATTACTTTTCACCGCAATTGTACAAATTGAAGCAAACCAAATCAATTTTATAATGCAAGAGCAATTATAGATTCTGGATCTCAGTCATCATTTATAAATGAAAAATTTAAGAATCGATTAAATTTACCAACAAAACGAAACCTCGTACTTGTTACAGGAATCAATCTAATTATTTCGAAGACTTCTGCTAAATCATGCGTGTTTACATTACGTTCACGATTGGAACCCAACTTTAAACTGGAAGTTTGGGCACCTGTATTAAGGTCATTACCCTAAAATTTGCCACCTTATAACTTGGATAAAACTCAACTTAGAGATCCTTCAACTTTGGATTTAGCAGATCCTAAATTGTATATAAGCCAACCAGTAGATCTCCTAATTGGAATGGATATTAGCCCACATATATTTGAAGTCAATTGAAAGATTGCTGGCCCAAAGAACGGTTTTGGATGGATTATTGGCGGACCATTAACAAAGACAAAATCAAAAACAAATAACACTTTACAATACAATTTCATTGGAGAAAATACTCACACGTTTTTGGGAGGTGGAAGAGACCCCAAAACGGGGTTTGAGGTTAGAAGAGGATGTGTACTGCGAACAAAATTACATCGAAACCACAAAAATAATTCAGGATGGCCGATACATTTTTACCTTCCCCTTTAAAAAATGCGAAGAACTTGGAGATTCTAGAAATATTGCACTTGCACAATATTATAGGATGGAAAGAAAAATGTTGAAAACGCCTGAAATCAAAGAAGTTTACGACAAAACCATACTAGAATATCTCGAGTTGGGACACACGAGGAAGATTTCCCAAAATGATATTAACAAAATTCCAAATTACTATTTACCCCATCATGCAGTTATAAAGCCTCAGAAAATTACTTCGAAACTTAGAGCGGTTTTTAACGCATCAAGTCCCACATCAAACAAAAAGAGCTTGAATGATAATTTATTTTACAACAAGACATTGTTTTGCAAGTTTTGAAATGGAAATTTTTTAGATATGTCTTCAAAGCCGACGTGGCAAAAATGTACCGGCAAATCTTTTTAAACCCCAACCAAAGTCAGTTTCTACGAATTTTATTTCGAAAATCGCCTTGTGATCGAATAGAGGACTATGAATTAATTACTTACATAATTTCAGAAAATGGTCAGCCACAATTGCAAACCATGTGTGTTATACAAAAGCCAATCACAAAGACAAATAATGGCATCCTTGCCCCCAGAAAGAACCTTACTCTCACGGCAAATCTTTTTGAACCCCAACCAAACTCAGTTTCAACGAAAAAATAATTTCATAAAATGTATATGTCGACGATGTATTAGCTGGAGGACACTCAGTACAAGAAACCATTAAAGCTCGAAAAGAATTTATTGCTGTCATGGAATCTGCAGGATTCGAGTTAATGAAATGGGCAGCAAATGACTCACAAATTATTGAAGATTTATCAAGCGAAAAAATGCTCCCAGTAAATTTGCTTGACATTTCTGAGGACGCATCTACCAAAACTTTAGGCATTCTATGGAATATATCGGGAGATTTATTTACTTTTACACCGCCAAACATGGAAAATAGAAATTCCTATACAAAACGGGAAGTACTTTCTACCATAGCAAAATTATTCGATTCTTGTGGTTGGCTAGCCCCAATTGTTGTGTAGCTAAACTCTTTGTGCAGAAAGTGTGGCTGGATAAGATTAACTGGGACGACATTTTAAAACCCATTACTATGCTGAATTGGAAAAATTTCGTAAAAAATAGTGGTGATATAGAAAATCTTAAAATCCCAAAAAGGATTCATTACTCTCCAAGCTGCAATATTGAGCATAATGCTTATGCTGCCGCATTATATATAAGAGTGGAGAAAGGGAACAACGAAATAGAAACTTTCTTTTTGACAGCAAAAGCAAAAGTGGCTCCAATTAAGAAGGTCTCACTTCCAAGGTTGGAATTATGCGGAGGCGTTTTACTGTCAAAATTGACAGCCTCAATACTAAAAAATCTTCTAAGTTCAAATTTGTCTCTACAATATGGGACCGATTCCACAATAGTTCTGGCTTGGCTTAAGAAACCCGAATGTCACTGGTCAATTTTTTTCGGAAATCGAATATCTGAAATCATAGAAAATGTTGGTACTGAAAACTGGAGATATGTAGATTCAGAAGATAATCCAGCGGACATGCCGAATCGAGAGATTTAGGAGAAATTCTGGAGAAAATCGACGAAATTTGAGAATTTCATCTCCAGAACTTACTGCAGAAGATATCCATGAAGGCAAAAGAGCTGTCGTAATCAGCACACAAAAATTCTACTTTCCAGCTGAATATGATTTACTACTTTATGAATATATAAATATTTACTTTATTAACATTAAACCATTTTTTAGACTCGAAGGGTATCATGCGAGCCAATTTAAGATTAATACAGTCACCAGTTCTCACATACAATGAGCGCCACACTATTATCTTGCCGTACAAAGCGAAATTTACACAATTACTTGTTGAATTTACACATAAAATAACATTACATGGTGGAAATCAACTAATGACACGAGCCTTAAGATCTGAATTTTGGATATTAAGATTAAAACCCTTGGTCAAAAAGGTCAGCCACAATTGCAAACCATGTGTGTTATACAAAAGCCAATCACAAAGACAAATAATGGCATCCTTGCCCCCAGAAAGAACCTTACTTTCACGCCCTTTTAACAATACTGGAGTCGATTTCGCTGGCCCATTTAACATTAAAAACTTTACTGGAAGAGCTTGTCTAATAAATATTTTAAAATACATTTGCGAAAATCAATTTCGAAAATAAACTTTACGTTTGAGAAATGTTGTACTATTTTAACACGAATTGAATCATGCTTAAATTCTAGACCCTTGAGTCCAGTTGGTGAAGATCCAAATGATTTTTCTCCATTGCCACCTGGTCACTTTTTGATTGGCACGTCAATTCTTGCTCCACCCGAACCTGATGTGTCCGATGGTGAATTAACTCTGTCCAACAGTGGAAATGATTTAAAATAATTTCCCAACATTTTTGTCAAAGATGGAAATCATAATATCTTAGAGAGCTACACCGTAGAACAAAATGGAAATATGAAAAAGAAAATCTGAAAAAGGGAATTTGATAGTCATGAAAGACGATAGACTCGCTCCGACTGGAAATGGGTAGAATAGTTAAAACATGTCACGGAATAGACACTAACGTACGGGTTTTTGACATACGTACTACTGGCGTAACAATAAAAAGTCGTAAGATTGATTTCCCTTTACAAAAAAACGTTGGTACTCTCCTCTCACTCTTTTCAGACATGGCTGTCTACCTGGAAGATCGAGAACTTCAACTAGAGCCTCGATCCGGAATACCAAGACGCCATCACCATTCGAAGTCGATAGATAGGCAGAACAGCAGCGAAATAAGTAGTCTTCCCAACGCCGTCAAATCCGAGATGGAAGACGCGAACGTCCCAGCTATTGTCAACACGCCTGTGGACTATGCCAGGAGGACCACGCCCTCAGCTCGTGCCGCAGATTTTTAAGCCTCTCCCCGCACCAACGGTATAAAGCAGTGGAGAGAAGAAGCTACTGCCGAAATTGCCTGGCCAGAAGCCACTTAGACCCCGACTGTCTGTCTCTAACCAGCTGCAACAAATGCGACATCCGCCACCACACCCTACTGCATGGTGCACCACATACAATCATAAAGTTTATCCAATCTGCAATGGTACGTGTGGTGGCCGAAGGGATAGAGACACACGTTACATTGAGGGCTGTGGTCAGTCAGTCATCGGTGATGTCGAGGATTTCGTTCTTGTCCTTTAGGCGGCTGGGTTTGAGATCGTTCCTTTACAAGGAAAGGCTATTTACATCCTTCAAAATCATGGCACGCAATACTTGGGCACTGAAGGTGAATGCTCTTTGTTTGCGTAGCCACGTAAATAAAAACGAGAAGAAATAAAAAAAACAAATTTGGTTTTAGAATTTTGTCAATATTGACTTTTGGGGTTTTATTTAATATTTGGTAATATTATTGGAAATAATATTTTACCTTAGTTGTAATAGTGTTGTGTGGACGTAATCCAAGCAAGCGAAAAAAACGAATTAACAAGTTACAATGTAACTAGCGTATATGCCGCAAAGCGGCGCTAAAAACTCGTTAGAATTTGACAGTCCTTCAAGCACAAAGCTGTACTTAAGGGTAGTAACAAATTCTAACGTAGACAAATTGTACAACAATTGGATAGTAATCCAACGAAATATATGTTTTGAAATTAAACATTGCCGCCAGCGTTGCAACATATAGCTATGTTGAAAAAAAGTACATTAAATTTAAATGTAATGCAATATAAACATAAACATTAATGTCAAAGTATATATATATTTAATTCATTTTTTCAAAAAACAATTCAGATTTAGTAATAAAAATGATTGGCGCTCGTAAAGCTGCGAAGGCGATAGAAGATTACCCTCGAGACCAATAACAATTAGAAAAAGGGGTTAGTGGAAGCCGGGGTACCGTATAGCGGTTGTCAAAGGCTCACATTGGACATGAACCGGAAATTACCCATCCAAATATGGTGAGTTGGGCCCATGGGAAACCCGGGCTCGAGTAAGTTTGTGACTTCATGATTCTCGGGTACACATCAGGTCCGAGTACCATTATAATAGGACCGGATCGGAAAAATTGTGGATCAGCCAACATCATCCCACCATAGTGATCCTTTATGGTTTCAGCTGCCGACTCGGATGAAGAGACAATATGTCGTAAGTCCATTACACGAGCCGACAGGAGAAGTCGTTGTGTCCGGTCGTAGATTGACTCCAAACTTATTTGACAATATTGATCTGGTCCCAGATTTATGGGAGCCAGATGCAGGAATCGGACGAATGATTGGCATATACGACTATTGCCAGCACAAGTATCCAATAGGGAACGAATGGGAATGCGTCGCTCACCCAGGAACAGTTGTGCAACTAGAGTGGGTCCTAGTGTCACAATGGGCTGAATGGCGAGCATATGTGTGGGATTAGCAAATTGTACAGGCGGACCGATCGGACGTGAAACAACGGACCGACTATTTGACCTAAACGGACGGACTTGGAGTTGTTGCTGGGATTCAGCACGTGATGGATAGGGATGCAGAAGAGTGTGGTGTTGCTGCTGATACTCTTGACACCTAGAGGTAATTTTGCACTTTCGCAGAGTGTGTGTTGCGGAAAGGCAATTTGTGCAGCTATCCTTCATAATTTCCTGTGGCTGGTCCTCTACTCCTCTTTCCTCATCCGACATGGGGACATCATCCTCAAAATCAGGAAGAGATGCAGCCTTACTTAGATTTTCCGTTCTGTGAAAAAATAGAGAGGTACGAATTTAAGAGAGGAAGCGCAATTTTAATTGGTCAAAATGACCAATTTGACTACTGGTCGTCTTACAATACCGTTTTCCGTTTGTAAATCGGCGACACGAACGGGACCGTCGATACCGGGATAAACTTTTTTTACGCGACCTAATTTCCACGCTGTAGGAGGTAATTGCTCATGGCGAATTACTACAATATCGTCCGTTTGCATATCGCGCTCGGGATACTCCCATTTATATCTTTTATGGAGACTTTTGAGATACTCATCTTTCCACCGTAAGCAGAATTGTTGAGTAAGCGTGTTTACTTTACGATACCTATTCACGATATGCAAGGGAGATTCATAAATTACTGGCTCTGGAGGAGCAAGGATAGGAGACCCATTTAAAAAATGAATTTATGCACGCTTCTATTCGAGAAAGTATCGTAGATAACTCTTCAAATGTATATTTTATGCTAGTTGCGTGTTTTCTAAAGTGGAGCTCCAGCTGGAATAAATTTCCATGAAAGTCCTTGGTAACTATATTGTAAACAAACATTATCTTGACTTTCACGAAGTACCATTTTTAACTCACGCCCTAACTCTCTGCATGCGCCAACAAAATTGGTACCATTATCCGAAAATATAGTCTTAGGGCAACCACGACGAGAAATAAATCTATTAAAGGCGGCCAAAAATCTGAAGTGGCTTCCTAATGCACTGCTTTTGTAGAAAAGCAAACAAATACACACACATAACCCTTTGTAATTTTACAACATCGACCTGTAAATGACCTTATATCAAAATCTATGCCTGTAGTGGCGAATGGTCTGGTAATGGCTGTTCTCTCCGGAGGGAGAGATGACATAATTTGGGAACAAGTTCTTTTTTTCCTCTAAAATTCAAGGTTTACATTGCCTTACAACTTTACGAATTAAGGAAGTTGCTCGAGGTAGCCAATATTGCATGCGTAACATGCGCAAAACTAACTGAGTTCCACCGTGAATGTAAATACTGTGCAACTTTTGTACCAAAAGAGTGGATAATTTGCAATGGTAAGGTAACAAAATAGGATGTCTTTCGGAATAAGACAGAGTTTTCGATTGAGATAAACGGCCATTGAGTCGCATAACTCCTTTATTGTCTATGAAGGGATTCAATGATAAGAGTGAACTTTTGGAATCTTTCGACCTACCATTCAACAAACAATTATATTCTTCCGCATAGTTTGATACGTTCTGACTCAACTTCCCGAGCTCAGTCAATCACGTCTGCTGATTGACACCACGGGCATCTCCTCTGCAAGTTCCCTCAGCGGAGACCGTAGGGTGCAGATGCCACCGAGCGGTGGTTGTTGCTGTTTGCTCTCCTTGCTCGACACTTTTCTCCCATTGGAATATGTAAATGTAGTAGTAAACGACAACCGATCCTCAGCGATCACCGCAATCCTCTGTGATTGCACGAACCACAGCGTTCACTTGTCGTTTAACCTCCTTAGAGTTAACTTGTCGTTCAACCTCCATAGAATTAACTTGTCTACGAATAACGTCTACGCGTTATTAACAGGTCTCAGCGCCGCCACCATAAATTGCAAGAGGTAATTTATTTGTTGTAATAAGGAAAAGAATACCACCAATAAAACTAATTTTATTAAGATACTAATAATCTTGTGTTTTATTTATTTGAATTCTCTTTTCTGCCTATCACCACATTCACCATTAATTTCTTGGGAGTTCTTGTCGCTCGCACCCCCCGCTCCCTTGAGTTAAGAAGTTGAACACCCCCCAACACACACCACCACGGCACACCACCACGGCGTACGAGCCGGATAAGAAACTTGCCTTTTTGTTGTTGATCTCCCTTTTTCAGCTCTCGCGCCCTCCTAAACATTTGGTCCGTACGAGCCGGATAAGAAACTTGCCTTGTTGTTGTTGATCTCCCTTTTTCAGCTCTCGCGCCCTCCTTAACATTTGGTCGCATCGAGCCGGATAGAAGCAAGTCGCCTAGTTGTTCTTGTTGCGGACGGAGAAATTATTTTGAATCATCTCTCATCATCACATCAACAAATCACCATACTAACACCAGGTACGTAAACTCAGATTTCGTCAAAAGTGAGCTACCGCGAGTGTTAGTCTTTTTTGTTTGTTTGCCAACTTCTATCGGTATTGAATTGGCATTGGTCGGCTTTCGGTTATCCCTACTTCTAATCTAACTCCTATTCACCTATATACAGTCCACATTTGTTGCTATATTCTGTTGTAGTGATCATAAAAATCATTGTTGATCATTAGAGAACAAATCTGTGTTGTTGCTATTTTTGTTTGCTCTGAATTTCATATTTTTAATATCACCATAGCAACACACATCTCCCGTTCTCATTCGCTGTGTGATTTAAGTCATTTTAGTCGACTTATAATACCACTTCTTGCTTTAATACGTATTTTCTTCCATACAAAATATTAGCAGTATATCGCCTTGTACTGATCACCCTACGTCGCGGTGATCATACAAAAACATTCTGTGTTGTTGTTACCACCACTCGTCGTCTTATATATGTTCATCGATTCTCATTTAAAAATCCTTCAGTGAGAATTAGAAATAATATTGCAATAACAACACACAGTATTTCCATTCGACTCTCTGCAGTTAAATTACTAATCATCACAACTCCACATATTGTCTGTTTGGTTTACTTGTTGTTCTTTACCCTCACCAACCAAACATATTCGTTTTTTCTCGATTTAACATATTGTACTAACAACAAAAATCACCTCTCCCTACATTGTTCGTTTGAATTATTTGTTGTTTTTTTTTCCTCAAACGAATTCGTCTTGTTATCCCCCTCCTTTGTTATCCAAGTAAAGAAATTACATTCTAATATTTGCAATAACAACATAAAAAACTCTTCTCCTATTTTTCGTTTGGTTTATTTGTTGTTGTATTATTCCCCAACCAAACGATTCTTTGCTGTTGTTATTCATTTATTCTAAATTTGCATTACCAAATATACAATAACAACAATCACCCTAACAGTCCACGATCTTGTTGTTTGGTTTCTTTGTTGTATAGATCCATCACCAACCAAACATTCTTCTGTTGTTGTTATTGTTCTCACGTTGGTCAGTTCTCACTGCAGAATTTGCATTGTCATTTTGCAATAACAACACACGTGTATTCCACGCGCCTTTTTCTAGCGTCACCTTGGTATATCAGAAAATATACCAACAATTGTTGTCGGCTCCAACTCTCACTGTTGGATCGTTTCTCGCGACGTGTGTTGTGTGGGTGCGTAGCTGCTTACGCATAGCCGTTTCGCTGCTAGCGTCGCTTGTGTTTTATTCTGTTTTGTGTGATATTCGTTATTCACCACACTACAGTACAGTGGTACCAAGCGACAAAAATTGGGAATTTTCAATAGCAAATTATATTAAAAATATTTTTTATATTTTTTGAATAAATTCTGATTGGTAGTAGGGTTTTTGATATTTGTTATCAAATTACCCTACATTCGGCAGCTATTGCACACAATTGAAGCATAAAGAGTGCTTGTATTTTTCCATTGTTGTTGTTGTTTTCAATTCCACGCATTGAACATTAAATCACTTCTTGTGAGGCTTTCAGCATTTTTGGACTTTTGCACCCTACACTTGGCAATTTCGTACATTATTCGGAGTAAGGAAATACTTGTTTTTCCTATTAGTTTGGCAATTTTATCCATTGTAGTCGTGTTTTACTCCACAACTTTGTATATTTGAAATATTGTTGTAGAATTATCTACATATTTTTGACATTTGCACCCTACAATCGGCAGTTACATATATCCAAGCAAAATTACTTGCTGAAATTTATTGTTTTTTGACAATTAAATCTATTGTGGCTGAGATTTTACACATTAATTTTGCTAAGTGGATATATTCTTGTATGCTTTTTGGACAACCGCACCCTATTATTTGCATTCACCTCCTCAACTACACCCTACAATTGGTAGATTTTGTATAATTTGAGGAAAATTGAAAAAATACTTGTTTTTTGAGGTCTTTTTGAAGTAGTTGGCATCGTGAAGAAATTCTTCAAAATTGTCTTCACTTTGTACTACTTTAATATAGACTTTTGCAATATTTTACAAATTTTGTCCATATTTTTGAGTTTTTGCTGAAATATATTTTGAGCTATAGCAACATTTGTAGTCATTCAATTACTATTCCTCCATACTTTATTGTTTATACAGTATTTTTTTGTTTTTCGGCATTATTATATTATCTATTGTGTTGTCTCCCCTCTTCACCTTACATAATGTCGATAACTCCTCTCACACGCTTCAATAGAGCCACTGACATTGTCGTCAAAAGTGTGGAATTCTTTGAAAAAATTCCAGAATCCCAGTATTCAACATACAACCTCGAAATTCGCAATACAGAAATTCGAGAGTTATGGGATAAAGTTCAGTGCACCTATGAGGAGTGCAAAACATACCTTGCGACATCTCCGAATGCACAGGTTGATATAATTGATGTCGTCGAAGAAAAATATAATACTGCATTTATTGCGTATTCTTGGTGTCTATCCACCATAAATCGGCATCTCAATCACCTTCAAAGTAATTGTTCCCCTGCTATAGCTCCACCAGTTACAAAATCTCCACCAGTTTCACAATCTCCACAAAATATGCCACCTATCACCTTGTCTCCACCTTCAACTTCGAATACTGTGCAGTCCTCCACTCCTATAGTTGTTTGTGAATTGCAAAATTCTTCCACCATCAATAGCTACACCAATCCACCTGTCGATAAGCATAGTCTCGTTGTTCCCCCTATCGACATTGAAGTTTTTGCTGGCGATTTTATATCTTGGCCCACCTTTCGGGATCTGTTCACCACCTTATTTGTAAACAATTCACAAATTTCGGACATTGAACGTCTCTGCCATTTAATACAGAAGACCACTTACCAATTCTAGTTTCCCTTTAGCGTGGAAAGCTTTGTCCGATACGTATAACAATAAACGTATCGTTGTAAACTCTCACCCCAAATGCTTGTTTGAACTCCCCTCCATCGAAGCTGAAACGGTTTCTGGTCTTAAAACTATCCAACGAGGGATAAATAGTTGCCTTGCTGCAATGCCAGTTTATGACGTCATCACGGATCATTGGGATCCGATTGTTGTTTTTATTTGCTTACAGCGATTGCCAAAAATTACATTGACTCTGTGGGAGCAAAGTATAAAAAATAAATCGTCGTTGTCCTCTTGGGTAGAATTAGACGCTTTCCTCACAGAGAGGATACAAACATTGATTTGTCTAAAACACGCCCTCCCCTCCAAAAATAAGTTGTTGCCAAAGAAAAAGCATTCTTCTTCTAAGAAGTTGTCATCTAGTAATAACGCTTCACCACAATCTCTCAATAAATTGTTGTCGGTACATAATTCTAAATGTGTTACCCCACCTCGAGTTATAAATTCACCCTCCCCAACTTCTTGCTCCATTTGTCCTAATCAGAGCCACCATCTTCGACTCTGCCCCCAGTTTTTAAAACTTTCGTTTGAGGACAAATTCTCGATTGTTAAGAAAAATAAATGTTGTGTAAATTGTTTGTCTCGTGGACATGTAGTCAAAACGTGCAATAGTAAACATAGCTGCACTATATGCAAGCAAAGGCACCACAGCCTTCTTCACCGGTCACCAATCAATAAAGTTGTTGCTCCCTCCAAACCACCTCCGGCTTTTACAAAGGTCAAAAGTCGAGGACAGACTTCGTTGCCCCGTTTTTCGGTAAACCCTTCTCCGGCTTTTACCAAAGTCAAAAGTCGAGATTCTAATGTGTCGCACCCTTCTTCGAATAAAAAAGTTGTAAATCCACCGATACCTAACCCCTCCCAAGATACCAATGTTCTCTTAGGAACATCAGTAGTAA
The DNA here is from genome assembly GCF_032173495.1 of Musca vetustissima. NCBI lineage: Eukaryota > Metazoa > Arthropoda > Insecta > Diptera > Muscidae > Musca > Musca vetustissima. The sequence continues at coordinate 49,947 of NW_026888818.1, forward strand.
ATGTAGTTCATAATGGAAAAACACACCCTGTTCGTGCCATTATTGATCCTTCCTCCAAGGTATCTGTTGTAAGTAAAAAACTTAAAAATGCACTTGGTATTTCTGGTAATTCGAAGAAAGAATCCAGCCCTGCTACACCAAGAGAAATGTGTTCTCTTAAATTGTCGTCCCCTAAGAATTCGTCTAAGATTGTTGACGCAAAGGCATTTGTTCGGCCTAATGTTAAGGGGAAATTGTTTTCTCATCCACCTATTGCAACTTTGAAATCTAAAATTCCTTTAGATTTAGCTGACACCTTTGACGGCAGCCCAATAGATTTGCTACTTGGCGCTGATCTTTACCCCCAAATACTAGAAGCCGAACCACCAAAATTAGTTTTAAATTCGTTGTTGGCCCAAAAGTCTATATTCGGGTATATACTAACCGGTTCAGTTCCAGCCACCTAATCTCTCTATTATAGGTAATAGAAATCGATCACTTTATCGTTTGTATACTTGAGTCACCCATTTACTAAAATTGTGCCGTTTACTAAATTTGTAACATGAAGCTCACTTGAAATCTGAATTTACGTTCATATGTAGATTTTACTAACCCATATTCCAATTAAATTGTTAATTGCTACTTTGTCGGTCGTAGCAAGGGGGCCGGAATGTATAAGTTTGATACGTTCTGACTCAACTTCCCGAGCTCAGTCAATCACGTCTGCTGATTGACACCACGGGCATCTCCTCTGCAAGTTCCCTCAGCGGAGACCGTAGGGTGCAGATGCCACCGAGCGGTGGTTGTTGCTGTTTGCTCTCCTTGCTCGACACTTTTCTCCCATTGGAATATGTAAATGTAGTAGTAAACGACAACCGATCCTCAGCGATCACCGCAATCCTCTGTGATTGCACGAACCACAGCGTTCACTTGTCGTTTAACCTCCTTAGAGTTAACTTGTCGACCAACCTCGTATAACGTCTACGCGTTATTAACAGGTCTCAGCGCCGCCACCATAAATTACAAGAGGTAATTTATTTGTTGTATTAAGAAAAGATTACCACCAATAAATCCAAGATAATTAGAATACTTTAACTAATACTTTCTTGTGTTTTATTTCTTTGAACCTTTCTTTTCTTTTCCATTTACACCATTAACTGCTTGGGAGCTCTCGTTGTCGCTTCACCCCGCTCCCTTGAGTTAATACATTGATCACCCCAACCACCACACAAACACCACCACGGCGAGGAGTAGACCAAACCCCTCGCCTCAACACCCTATTTGCAACAAAAGTGGACCAAGTAGAAGGGGTTTTCTTTAGCCAGGAAAGGACGATCGTAGAATCAGTCCAACAATAAACCTTTGTAAAAACGATATTAATTTCAGCTGCAATTGCTTTGTATAATTCCGAGTCTAAAACTGCACCGCACAATTCTAGTCGAGGGAGCAAAATTGATTTTATGAGTGCTAACTTTTTTTTTTTGCTAGATACGGATGTATACTACCCCCGCATATCAGAGGCATCAGAAAAGATATGAAGTTCGGCTTCCACATCAGGAGTATAATTAGCCCAACGAGGTATTTGAATTAAATTGACTCCCTGATAAGTATCAACGAAGTTGTGCCATTCTCTTTCCGTCGAATACGGAAGAGAATCATCCCAATCAATCTTATCTAACCATATGCGTTGCATGATAATTATTGCCACTACAATTACTGGGCTTAACCAGCCTATGGGGTCAAACAGTTTTGCGATAGTTGATAAAACTTCCCGTTTTGTATAACTATTTTTGTGGACCAAAGGTTTAATATTAAAATAGAACATATCCAACTAAGCATTCCATCTAATACCCAGAGGTTTAGAACTACTAGTTTCGATGAAATCGAGAATCTTAGAGTCTATTAAATGTTCTACTGGAAGCGGCTCTAGGATAGAGCGGACATTAGAGGTCCATTTTCGAAGTTCAAATTTAGCGGAACCTAAAGCATTAATAATTTGGTCTCTAGAATTATGCGCAGTCTCCAAATCGTGATATCCCGCTAATACGTCGTCAACGTACATGCACTTTCGTAAGATGTGCGAAGCAAGTTGGAATTCAGTTTCGACATGGGGCACAATTAACGCCAAAAGTCACTGTCAGTAACTCATAGTCTTGAACCGTAGTATTGGGAGTATCCCTAAATAGAATTCTTTGCAGAGGAGTTTGAGCTGGATCTACCCGTATCTGTCGATACATTTGGGTAATATCACAATTAAAAACAAACTTAAATAATCTCCATCGCAATATGAGGAGGACGAAGTCTTGTTGTAAAGTCGGGCCGACGTGAAGAATGTCGTTGAGGCTTTTCCCATTAGATGTTTCGTTGGAAGCATTAAAGACTACCCTTAATTTAGTGGTTTGTTTATCGGGATTAATGAGAGGGTGATGAGGCAGACAGCAAACCGTAGAGTTTTCGACAATTTCTTCGAAATGAGGAATATACGATGGGGTGGTTAGTATATTCCTCATTTCGATGGGGTGGTTCGTATATTCCTCATTTCGAAGAAATTGTCGAAAACAATTTGTCCTGGAGTGCCCGAGAGCTAGTTGGCCTACAAATTCTTGTTTTATTGGAAGAGATACAACGTATCTACCATTAGAGTCCTTATGTGTGGTTCTTTTATAATTATCCTCGCAAAATTGTTCCGAAGGAGACAATAAATTGCGCTTAGGAACTTCCTCTAGTTCCCAGAAACGAAGGAGAGCCTGATTCAACCTATCTTCAGGAGAATATTGCACATTGGTTGAAAAGGTTGTTATATTGTTAGAATGACCTATATTCGTAGGAACTGGACCTGTAAGAACCCAGGCGAAAACAGTTTTTTGTGCAATTAAGGAACCTAATATATTGGATTGAATTCCCTGCAGAAGTATTTTTGGATATAAGTCCGCTCCTATTAACATATCTACCGGACGACAGTCAAACAAATTTCTATCAGCCAAACGAAGATTTGGCATATTGGCGGCAAGTTCCTTGCTGATGGAGAATGAAGGAAGGTTGCCTGAAATAGTAGGAACTAATAACGCTGTCATTTCCATAAAGAGCGTACTGTCTACGGGAGAACCTATACATAAAGAACACAATTTTCTTGACATAATGGATACAGATTGGTTTACTCCTGAAATTGTAGCTTGGGTTGAAGTGGTGGCGATACCAAGACGCTGTTGTAACCTTTCAGTAATAAAAGATGCTTCAGAAGCTGGGTCTATTAGAGCACGAGCTGTGTACGTAACACCCTGATGAGCAGTGTTCACCATTGCTGTTCCTAAAAGAACAGTTTTTTCTGCGAGGTATGGAATACCTGCCTAGTTGAAGCACTAGAAGATTGACCAGAAGATGTTGAAGGTAGATTGGGTTTGGCATTGGATGACGGAGTAAAATGTGGAACATTAGCCGATAGTGAGGAAGTTTGGTATGTAGCCGAGGAATTATTAGAACTATTTTGTGCCGTATCATGGTGTAGCAAAGTATGATGTCGTTTGTTACATCTAAAACAACTATGGGAACTGGTACAATTCCTAACATCATGTCCTCGTGAAAGACAATTTTTGCAAAGTTTATGCCTTTTAACAAGAGAGAAGCGGTCGGCTGAAGTACGTTTCCTAAATTCTGGGCATACACGTAAATGGTGAGTTTGCCTAGGACAAAATATGCAAGTTTTATCAGATGACGATTGTGAAGAACGAGATGGAGCAGCATTCGTAAAATGTGTCCTACCTTTCTTCTGTTCAGCTTTTTTATTTGAATCTATTCCCTTAATATCTCTAAGGCAAGTAAGAGTTCGAATTTTTTCTGTTAAAAAGAGATCCAAATCCTCCCAGGAAGACAACGCAGATTTATCCTTAATACCTTGTTCCCACAGCGTGACTGTGTTTTTGGGAAGTCTTTGTAAACAAAGGAAAACTAAAATTGGGTCCCAATTGTCAGTGGCAACATCATAAATTGTCATGGCAGAAATACACCCATTAATACCACGTTGTAAACCTTTTAACCCTGTGCTAGTTTCACTATCAAGAACTGGAAGATCAAACAAAGCCTAAATTTGGTTGTTAACCAGAATTCTAACATTATCATATGTCTCTTTTAAAGCTTTCCAGGCTAAACTGAAACTCTTGTGAGTAAGAGGGAATTTAGAAACTATATCCTTTGCACCACCACTTGTTTTCTTAAGTAAATTACATAATTTCTCTATGTCGCTAAGACGAGAATTGCTAATATATACAGCCGAAAAGAAATCCCTAAATGTTGGCCAAGTCAGAATGTCACCAGTAAAGACATCGATATCACATGGAGGACGATTTATAGCATGTGTTAAATTATCATTAAGCGAAATGTGAGTTACATCGGCAAGGGTAACGGTATGATGCGAAGCACCGGATACCGAATCAGTTTCCTCATATTGGGGAAGATGTACCCTGGGAGTGGGCGGTTGATCGTTCTCTTGAGCAGGGACAGACGCTTTCGGGGAACCTCGAAGTTGATACACTTTTCTATTAATGGACGATAAAGTGTTCACATAAGCTTTATATGCGACGTGATATTTACTCTCTACAGAGGTAAATTCGTCGTCAGACGGTTCATCGGCGGAGCGAAGGTCGTTTAAACATGTTGCACACCTATCTTTTACTTTAGCCCAAAGTTCTTTTACCTCAGATGCCTGAATTTCTAAGGCGTATATGTCCATATTGTCACCTTGCAGATCACTAAAGTTCGCATCGAACTTAATAAGAGCATCAGTGGCTCTGATGAAAAAATCCAGCGAAGTTAAAATAAAAATCGATATTTATTTGAAAAAATTAGAAAAAGGAAGCAGTAAAAAATCGAAAATTGTAATAAATATAAGAAAAAACCCACAAAAATATGTATTTTCTTGGCTAAACTGAACGAAAATTCAAGCCAATTATTTAAATCAATAGCAGAATGCTAAAAAAACTAAAAATTTCAATGATGTATCGTAAATACAACACAATTTTTTTGAAAAATGTAGCGAAAACTACTCAAATTTGAACAAAAAAGCAAAAAAATAGATATACAAATTTTTCCTCAGTGTACGAAAATACCAAAAAATTCTCTCAGTGTATACGAAATATACAAAGTTTTAATAAGAACAGCGAATGCGTCCAAAAAATATTAAAACTTTTGAAAAAAGAGAGAAAAATAACAAAGCAAATTTGTATCGTAAATACAACACAATTTTTTAGAAAAATGTAGCGAAAACTACTCAAATTTGAACAAAAAAGCAAAAAATTAGATATACAAATTTTTCCTCAGTGTACGAAAATACCAAATATTTCTCTCAGTGTGTACGAAATATACAAAGTTTTAATAAGAACACCGAATGTGTCCAAAAAATATTAAAACTTTTGAAAAAAGAGAGAAAAAATAACAAAAAAAAAAAATTCAAAAAATCGAAATTTTCTTAAATGCCGTATGTAGTGTGCACGGCTTGTGGGGTACACACACAAACTAAATTTAAAAAAATGTTGAAAATTCAAAAATATTTAAAAAAGGTTAAAAAAACAAGTTAAATAATATATATAATAAAATATAAAAATAATAAAATTATTTTATATAATAAGTATTAACGTGGGCCGACTGTAGGGTGTACCACGATTTTCCAAAATTTTTTTATGAAATTTACGAAACTAAATTTCAAAATAAAAAATTTAATTTTTCACAAAAAAATTATTTTTCAAAAAATTTTAGTACAAATTTAATAACCCTTTTTGTCGTTCACAAAGTTTTGAAGTGGGAACAGTGATATTACCATCCAACATTAACAACAACAACAATAATGGTTAATGCTATTAATGCTGTTGTGTGGCTCACTCAGTGTCTGTATATTTGTTATTGTATTTTTTCTATTTTCCTTTGTGCGATAGCCTTCTTTTTTTGTTATTCACACAGAAGATGGGCTTTTTGTTTGTAATTAAAACACGCACGGATCGATGAGTAGACACTTTTCACTGTTCTCACTGTTTTTTTTTTTCTTTTATTATTTTCGTAGAGAAATATCACTTGGTAGACAAATGGGTTTAGCGAGAATATTAACAACAACAATAAGCCGCGTATTGTAAGACGACCGGAGATTTTTTTGTTTTGGTTGTATATTTTTATGCGAAAAAAAAACGTAACACTTCGAATACACTCTCTTAAATCGAACTACGTACCTTATTGTTTTTATTTAGATGAAAATAAATAAATGAGGATGAGAACTTTGATGTTTGGTGAGATGTATTGGCAGCTGGTTGAGCTTCTAGGGGAAAAAGAAGAAGTAGAATACCTTTTAATTAATTGTTGTAAACAACTAATTTATCCGGCTCGCTCAGGACCAAATGTTTGCGTAGCAACGTAAATAAAAAAGAGAAGAAATAAAAAAACAAATTTGGTTTTAGAATTTTGTCAATATTGACTTTTGGGGTTTTATTTAGTATTTGGTAATATTATTGGAAATAATATTTTACCTTAGTTGCAATAGTGTTGTGTGGACGTAAACCAAGCAAGCAAATAAAACGAATTAATCAGTTACAATGTAACTAGCGTATATGCTGCAAAGCGGCGCTAAAAACTCGTTAGAATTTGACAGTCCTTCAAGCACAAAGCCGTACTTAAGGGTAGTAACAAATTCTAACGTAGACAAATTGTACAACAATTAGCTAAAAATTAATTGAATAGTAATTCAACGAAATATATATTTTGAAATTAAACACTCTTATTAAAAATGAACTACCCTACCGACCATATGAAGACCCTATCATTGAAGATCCAACCTAAGATTTCCCCACAAACAGACTAGCCGATGTGGATCCAAGAGGAAATACCCCAATTGAAATTGAGCTGGGCGGCGATACCTACACGGCAATTAGTCGAGAGGGCAAATTTTTTACTGGGCTTGGAGATGTTTATGCCTGCGAAACAGCATTGGGCTTTGTACTTTCCGGGCCAATTAAGAATAGGCCAATAAATTAGAGCGGAAAATCTTCACTGAGTCACGGGGGCGGAGAATATATGGTCTGGTACAATACTTATGGAAGCCACTGTAGTTTGTTTTGCAAAAATTGGCTAGCGGTACCCAATATTTACAAATAAATATGTACACACATATATACATACATTCGCAACCGCTACCCAATACCCTTTGCTGCGTTTCAATAACATTGGAGAACATAAGTAGGCTTTAAAAAACAAAGCGGGCAGCAAAGGAGTTAGTTATCGTTCGGCATTACATGCAAAAGCATCCCCCCGTGATCGTGACACTAAACACAAATTACAAACAAAACATATACAAAAAACAATGTGATAACATTTAATTTACAAACATACAACTTGTGAATTTAAACAAAACAAAAGTAACATGGAGACAATTACACAACATTTTGAATTACAAATCACACAAAACAACATACAATTTTGTAACACCATTAAACAAATACTTAAAATACAAAAATTGTGAACTAAATTAAAATATACACAAAATTAAACAAAACAATTGAACATACACATGAATTACACAAAATTATAAAAAAAATGAATTACACATAAAAATTTAAAAGTTGTACATATAGACGAATTGCAAAATCAAGTTTAAAATACAACAACACATCTACATATATTGAAAACAAGTAAATTACAATAAAATTACAAAACACGAAAAAAAAAATCTTGTAAATAACAAAAGGAAAAACAAAGACAGCGGTTTGTACAATTCGCACTAAACAATGATACTTGTTTAATCAAATGCAAGCAAAGGGCAAATGGGCAATTTATGATGAAAGCAAAGGAACCTATAAAAACCTGTACCCAATGTACCATAAATCAACATACCCAACCTAAATGATACCCATCCAGAGCTTAAATGAACCCAGTTTAATGTTGCAACAACCAACCAGAACCCATTGAACTCAAACTACACCATCTAGCATTGAAAATTTTACGTTAATTTTACAACTCATGGAATGGGTTTGATATTTGAATAAATAGAAGAAAACTATGAAAACAATACATATTAGATGCAATTTTGCTATTCATTACCTTTAATGTACGTCTCATTTGCATTCAATGTCTACACAACGTTTGTTAAATTTTTTATATTTTCATGCGAAGATAAAATATATAGAAATCTCCAAGTCTATTTGCTGCTAACTGTAACCTATTATTCATCTATTACTTCATTCAAAGGTGGGAATGTTCAAACAAATCACCTGTTGCATCAAATCATTATTATTGATTTAATGTGTTGTATTTTCGATCCCTACTATTCGTTAATGGTGTGAAATAATCTTCATATCCGATATAAGCACATCTCATATAAGAAAAAATCGGATATAAGAAAGATTTTCAAAAACACCGAGCCTTTTTACATCTATTCAGTGTAAAAATTGATTCATATAAGAATAACACTTATGTAAGGAATGTTTGTCAAAAAAAAAAAACGAAAGTTGACAAAGGTACTTTATAACGTTTCATATAAGAAAATATTTAAGATTGTTGGCCACACTGAATATATTTAAATACTGTTAGTCAAACTATGAACTGATTATACCCTTCACCACACTGTGATACAGGGTATTATGTTTGTAACAGGCAAAAGGATTGAGATAGACCCATGGTTTCTTTTGAGAATATGCATAGAACCATTTCTAAGTCGATATAATCCGATTTGGATGAAATTTGGTACAGCTCTTGAAATTGGGAAAATTCGGTTCAGATTTAGATATATAGCTCCCATATATATTTTCGTCCGATATAAGGTAAATGGTGCACCAAAGTCCCTAAATATATTTCGATTTGCGCGAAATTTGGTATGGCCTACTGAATTAAGTCTAGAATGATGTGTGCTAAGTTTCGTGAAAATCGGTTTAGATTTAGATATAGCTCCCTCCCATATATAGTTTCGTCCGATTTAATGTAAATGATGCACCAAAGTATAAGTTTCGATTTGCACGTAATTTGGTATAGCCTACAGAATTATGTCTAGAATTATGTGTGCCAAGCTTCGTGAAAACCAGTTCAGATTTAGATATAGCTTTCATATATATTTTCGCCCGATTTTAGGTAATCATTCGATATGCACGAAATTTGATATAGCCAACTGAATTAAGTCTAGAATGATGTGTGTGAAGTTTCGTGAAAATCTGTTCAGATTTTGATATAACTCCCATATATATATATATATATATATATTCGTCCGATTTAAGGTAAATGGTCAATACATATCTTTCGATTTACTCGAAATTTGGCATAGGGTACTGTATTAGGCCCAGAATGATGTGTGTTAAGTTTCACGAAAATCGGTTCAGATTTAGATGTAGCTCCCATATATAGTTTTGTCCCATTTTATGTAAAATGTGCACTAAAGACCCAAAGATAGTCCGACTGCCACACAATTTTGTGTAATGTACTGAAGTTACTATAACTTTTCGTGAGTCAAGTTTTCTTGAAATTGGTTCAGATTTACATATATACTATATATACTTTCGTCTAAAGACCCATAGCTAGGCCGATTGACACAACGTACTTAAATTAATATAAATTAACCTCTGGCATGTTTCCTTGAAATCGGTTCAGATTTAGATATAGCATTGCTTCCATATCATCATCAGCATTGCTTCCATATCATCATGTTGATTGTGCATCAAATAATCAATGGATTGATATTACATTTTAAACACTGAAACATACCAAATATCGGCTGTAATAATACGTTTACATTTAACCGCATTTCGTTAACCCAGTGGGTTTCAACTATTCCTTTGCATATATGTCAAATAAATCCTCATAATATAGGTTAACCCGGTAAATAATGCCGTTTAAAGTTTGCTTTAAATCTGTTTACAAAATTTAGAATATGTGGCAAAATGACATGTGTTCGAATTGATGTTAGTCGGTTTACTTGTATATAAAGATTGCATATTTAAGTTCGTTCAGTTTCATGTCAATGTTCTTGCGATAAAGCGACGTTACATATGTATAATATACCCAAAGTGGTGAAGGGTATCATACAGTCGGCCCAGTCCGTCTTTACTACTTTCCTTACTGATTTTAATTTTGTTATTCTTGTTTATTTAAATTTTTAGTTTTTAAGATACTGAAAACTATAATTTAATTTCGTAACTTTGTATTTTTATATACTGAATTGTTTTATTTAATAAAATATCGTTATTTAAAACATGCTTTTCATTTAAACATTTTACTTTAAGAAAGTATATTCGAATAAGAAATAGATTTCTTTTGTATGTAATCTTCTAAGAAACTACTTTCTTATATCTGATAATTCCATATAAGAAAAACCTTATATAAGAATGAAATCTCTGATCTTTTTGAGTTTCTTATATCCGATATCTACTGTACCTGTTTTTGTTTGTTTAATTAAATTAATGTGCACATAAAAACGGTTAAAGTACAAAAAAAATTTAGCATGACTAATAACATTTTACAATAATATTATTGTTATCAATATTAATAAAATATATTTAATAAATGTGCACAAATAATAACATGGTACTTGTTTGGTCAAATGCAAGTCAAAAAGTAACTGTGTAATATGTGATGGAACCATATAACAAATATGTACACAATGTGCTATAAGTCCATACATAAACGAAACCCAACCCGAACCCAAATGAACCCAGTTTAACATTAAAAAAAAACAACCAGAGCCATATAGTTTTGAAAATTTTACCGTAATAATACTAACATTTAACTTTTGATAAATTTTTATTTTTCATATATTTTTCATATTTTTATACATATTTTACATATAAATTTATAAATAAAAAATCTTTTTACTATTAATAGTTGTCAATTTTTAAATTCTATATTTCTTTAACTCATAACTAGCCATTGTACTTACATGGGTACGGAAAAAGACTTATATTTTAAATGCATTTTTATGTTTGTTGTAGTTTTGTGTTAGTTTAATTCATCTAGAACTTGGTGGAAAATATATAAACAGTCTTGAAAAATTTTACAACAACATATAAAATGAATCAAATTGCACGAGGCAACGAAATAGGCGAAATTTAAAAAGGATCAGTTTAAAAATGTCAGAGTTTGTCAGTTAATAGTTTGAAAATCAATATTAATAAATGTGCTTTAATACGAGGGTCGCAATATACACCGACTCCATATGAACTGAAAGTTAGACAGGCTTGTATAAATATTTCAAATAACGATATATATTGTTTCAAGCTGATTTAGAATCAACACACTTCATAATATAATATAATTAGTATTAGTTCGAGAAATACTAAATTAAGGAGTGGAATTGTTTTGAATTTTAAAGCGATACAGTTTCTTATGGCGGTAAAAATATATTAAGTTATTTAAGAAAACACACTGTTTTATATAAATATGTATTCCATTATTTATATTAAATCCAAAGGCTCGATTGATGTTATTTCAATGAAATTTTTATAAAGAATTTTTTACTTATTTAATCTGACAAGTGAGCTGATTTTTTTACCTCCCCATGAAAAAACAATTGATTTGTTTACTTTTTTTATTTATTTTTTATATTGCTTTAAAACTCTTGAGGAATATTTTGTATACAAGGGGGAAATATAAAGCAAAAACTCTATAGACTACATGCGACAAATATTGAAAAACAACAACAACATGTATGCATCAAATAGATCGATTAAGATGACCATAGAATCCTGGGTACGCACGCATGTTGTTGATAGAAGCTAGAGACCGATGGGCGCCTCTCCAATCATAGCAACAAACACTTGCTGATACGAAACTTAAAATTCAATCATGCTTCAATGGACTGACATTCTCAATATGCATACATATATTTATTCACTATCTACGATTATGCTACAAAATGTATAGTTTTCAAATGAAATGCATTGACAACTATAAATATAAATAAAACTAACGAAAATTAAAATGCCATAAAATAATGATCTTGCAAATATTGTTCTTGTATTCATGTGGGTGGGCGCACTGCGACACTGTATCACGAAAACAAGTGAATAGGGAATGGGGGACACCGAAAAATTCGGTATTGATTCATGGTCATCAACGTCATTCGAATGGACCGCATTCGGCAAAACCAAAAAACAAGTGGATAGGGAAAGGGGGAAACACACATAAGCTTATGGGAAATATGTGGAACAAAGGGGGGAAGAGCACATATGGGACACACGCGCTATTGATTTCAGGGTTCAATAAACTTTCAGGGTCATCAAAGCCATATAAATGGACCACATTGGGGAAGACAAAATAAAATAGTGAACAGACGGGCGGCACAATATGATCAGATCAGGGAAAGAGAAGGATGAATCATCAAAATGGGCCTATGACGTCATTTATGTTAAGCAATTAAAATAAAGTAATTTATGTATAGTAATTAATTTGGCCTATGATGAACATAAAACGTATACTTATATCGGTTTAGATTTAGATATAGCTCCCATAGTAAGATTTTGATATAGTATAGATTCATTACAATATTTCGACTTATTCATGTTTATTGTACTACAAATAATAACTATTCTTCGATTTGCACGAATTTTGGTATAGCGCACTGAATTAAGTCAGGAATGATATGTTCTAAGTTTCGTGAAAATTCAGTGCAATCTACTGAAGTTACAATAACCATTCTTTGGTCAAGTTTTCTTGAAATCGATTTAGATCTACATATAGTTCATATATACACATTCGTCCGATTTTAAGTAAATGGTGCACTAAAGACCTATAGCTAGGAAAATTGACACAACGTACTGAAATTAATATTTAGATATAGTATAGCTTCATTACATTATTTCGACCTATTCATGTTTGTTTAATCTAAACATATTTTTATTAATTTCATTCTTTTTGTACGTTCCAGCCATCACACAAATTTGTAAGTTAGATTATTTCCGATAATATTTCTAATTAATTCAATAAAAAATCCATTGTCAATATTGACATCACAATTCTAATCCCCCTTTGTTTTATTTATTTTTATTTTTTCATTGCTACGCAAAACAATGTTTATTGTACAATAAATAATCAATATTATTCGATTTGCACGAACGAATGATGTGTGCTAAGTTTCGTGAAAATTCAGTGCAATATACTGAAGTTACAATAACCATTCGTTTGTCAAGTTTTCTTAAAATCGATTCAGTTCTACATATAGTTCATATATATATTTTCGTCCAATTTTAAGTAAATTGTGCACTAAAGACCCAGTAAGACGTTACTACTTTCTTACTGGTTTTTAATTGTATTTTAAATTTTTTCTGTTTGTTGTATAACTGGTTTGATCCAGTAGAATTGACAGTGGTTGTTATTTTCTTCTATTCTTCTTATATATTGTCTTTCTTATAATTCAAGAATGCAATTCGAACGAATTTATCTTTGCATAAGTGCTTTGTTCGTTATGAAGATGACTTTGGTTCTTTTTGGATGGTTGATGATAATGAGTTCGTTAAGAGACGGCACTTATCCAGGGGACGACCTAGGAAATGTGATCCCAGTTTAACATACTATGCAACCGACGGCGATAATGGTACTAACGAACTTAGAAAGATGCCCGTATTTGGAAGCTCTGACGTCGTACACAATGACGATGGTTTCAAAGGGTAAATAGCAACTAATAATACCAAAATAAAAATAAACTGATAATGACTATAAGTTAATAACGACTACAATCATCATTGGATATGTCAACTATTCTCCTGTTCAATCACTACTTCCCTCATGTTCGCTCCCCTTTTCATTTTGTTTCCTTCTGTTCGTATAATTTGTGTCTTCCCATCTTCAGCATTTTATATATTCCTTGATTTTTTGCCAACAATTAATGGTTATTGTTAGCGCGATACCGAGAAGCAGTAGTAGTACAAGGTGGTCAAGTCGTATGATACCCTTCACGATTTTGAGTACATTGTGCATATGTATCCTAGCAGACGTCGCCTTTTCCAATGAACATTGACATGAAATTGAACGGACTTAAGTATGTGATCTTTATCTATAAGCAAACCATGTAAAATCAATTAAAATACAGGCCTTTCCGCAACCTATTCTAAATTTTAAAAACAGATTTAAAACAAACTGTACACAGGCCATTTGGTATGCTTCACTGTTTAAAATGTGATATCAATCAGGCACCCATTAATTTACACTGTGCTAAAAAACAACAACAAAATTTATTCAGAGGTTATAATGTACCAATTCTGTTTAGTTCGGGTCCCTGGAACATGAAAATATCTTTGGTTTCTCTGGGTCACTTCGAAAATTAGTTTTATAACGCATACAAAGACAAAATTTATTTTTCTTCGGACTATTCGATGAAATTATGATATCACGCCGTATTAGTCTTATTATATTACGGGGAAGAAATTTAAATAGCTTTCGAAAATAAACAAAATCGGTTAGAAAATGGGCAGAATATATATGTGGTAAATCGGTTGAGGATTGGCTGAGTTATAGTGGTTGATATGAGCAAAAATACGCATAAAAAGACAAAATTTATTTTTCTTCGGACTGTACGATGACGTTATGATATCAAGCCGTATATGTCGTATTATATATTTAAGGGAGTTTTTCAACTGAATCCATTGTAATTTAGCACTTTGTAATCGTAACAAATCTCTCTTTCACAATTTAATAATTTTCGTCCCATTTTGGGAGAAGTCCCGATATAACCCCCTTTTATAACCTCCCCCATAGTATGGAGGGTATATAAGTTTTCCAATTCAGTTATATATATATATATATATTCCAGATCAGGGTAAAATTCTAAGACGATCTAGCCATGTCCTTGCGCCTGTTGTAATCACGCTATCTTCTGCAGGAATCGAGATAGGGTGCTGAAACTTGGCATAGGTTTGTCTATTTTTCTGCAGCCAGGTCAAGTTCGAAGATGGGATATATTAGTCAATGTTTAGGCATAGCTCCCATATAAGAGTACCCCCCAATTTTCGGTATTTTGGGGTTTTGAGCCGCTTTTCAACCGAATTCGCTGCAATTTTTATACCCTCCACCATAGTATGGAGGGTATATTAATTTTGTCATTCCGTTTGTAACTCATCGAAATATTCATTTCCAACCCTATAAAGTATATATATTCTTGATCAGGGTAAAATTCTAACACGATCTAGCCATGTCCGTTCGTCTGTTGTAATCACGCTATCTTCTAAAAGAATTGAGATAGGGAGCTGAAATTTTGCATAGGTGTGTCTTTTGTCTGCAGGCAGGTCAAGTTCGACGATGGGATATATCGGTCCACGTTCAGGCATAGCTCCCATATAACAGTACACCCCAATATTCGTTATTTTGGGGTTCTTGAGAGTGTTTTTTAACCGAAAACGCTGAAATTTGGTACATTGAGTTCTTATTGGGTACTAAATGTCTGCACAAAATATTATAAATATGGGTCTACTTTTTCTGGTAGCCCCCATATAACGGTACCTTATAATTTTCAGTATTTTGGGGGTTTTGATCGTACTTTTCCATCGAATTAGCTGTAATTTAGAATTTTGATTTCTTATTAGGTACCAAATCTCTCCACAAAAAATTATAAAAATAGGCCCATTTTTTCGGATAAACCCCATATAAGGTTACCCCCAATTTTCGATATCTTGGGGTTACATTTTTCTACCGAATGCGTTGGAATTTGGTATTTTTGTAGTCGTATATGGTAACAAAACTCCCTACCAACAATTTTTAATACTCGCCCCCTTTTTGCGGTCGTCCCCATATAACCCCATTTTTATATTAAAATAGTTATATGATTTGTTCCGTGTTTGGGTTCGGTTTTAAGACTCTGTTGTAATCATTTCATCTGCGGCAGATACGAAAAAAACTAGAACATAAGGTCTGATAATTAAACTTATATATATTCATATATATGAACTATAACCCGCATTTAGGCCCAGCCCCTGCGTGGGAGGTAGCAGAAGGGGTGGACCGATATTCCCCATGTTCGAACTTGAACTAATATTGGATGAAATAATAATATGGGCAAAGTTTATATGAAATCAAAAATTTTTGAAACAAATTTGGTCCGAAGATACATGGGGTCTAGGACCATAATAGGTTTGTACAAATGTCGGTATAGGATCACTTTTTGGTATGTTACCTATATTTTTATTTCAAGTACCTGTCAGTATATCTATGGTGGAGGGTACCAAAGTTCGGCCCGGACGAACTTAACCCTTTTACACTTGTTTATTTTGTTGTCGTAAATCTCTCCACCAAAAATAATTAATATTCTCCCCTTTTTTGGGTAGTCCCCATATAACCCTATTTTTTATACCCTCCATCATAGTATGGAGGGTAGATTAATTTTGTCTTTCCGTTTGTAACCCATCGAAATATTCATTTCCGACCCTATAAGGTATAGTGGACAGGGGGCACCTTTGAACACCGGTCTTATTATCTCGGTTTAAAATTTTTCCGACCCGCAACCATTTTTTTTATATGTCAATATTGTTTGTCATCTGTGTAAAGCATTTTGTCTAACGTTTTCAGTTGACAACAAAATTTACATGAGTGATCATGTTTTCGCTGTACCATTTAAACTTTTAATTTTTTGGTTGTAAGGGTGCAGGAAGAATTCCGTGATCGTTTCCTTTCGTTAAAGAATTTTTTGGCATTCCAACAACCATTTCAACCATAACTAATGTGTTTTCTTTCATATATATTTAGTACAAAAAAATTATTAGAAATTTCCGTAAAATGCTACAGGTGGGGCACCTTTGAACATGCCCAGTAAACTCCAGGTAAAAACGGAGTTTTTAACTATTGGGTCAGTTTATATATATATATATATATATAGATTTAAACAGTAATCTATATATATAAAAGAGTTGCGTTGTATGTGACTGACTGGTAATCAATGCCCAGACCAAAAGCCTAAAGTTAGGAACTTGAAATTTGGCACGTAGGTCCTGTTTGATGAGGATGGGGTGGGATAAGGCGCTGTTTTGTGGAATTTCGGGAACTGTAAGATGTAGAATTCTTAAAATCGGCATGCAACTTTGCATACGATAAGCGAAGATGTATGCGTGAAAAAAATTGGAATTTAGTACTGAGAGGTACTAAAGAGTACCAGATATTATATTTGAATTGAACTGATACATATCTGGAATTTGGTATGTAGGTTAAGATATTGCAACTTTAATGATGTGCAACAATATTTATTTGGAATTTTTATTTAAAAGTACTAAAATTTTATTACAGCGAAACGGTTGGAAGTAGAACGGTTGGAGTTGAACAGTGAAACTTCGCATTAAACTTTAACTATAACAAATAGAATACTATGTATAAAATTATTTTGGAAATTAGTACTAAAGTTGTATTAAAGTAGTACTTAATAATAAAATACGATGTAGATTAGTACTACATAATAAAATACAATGTAGTAGTACTAAATAATAAAATACAAATAAAAATCTGAAATTTAGTATTTAGCTTACTCTATTGCAAAAAGAATGCAAGATTCGTAAACACGAATGTTTCATCTTGAATCCAAATTCATGGTTTCTCAGATGCATCGATACGTGCCTATGGATGTTGTTTCTATATTCGTTCGCAGGACTCTAATGGAGTATCTTGCAGGCTGATAACAGCTAAATCTAAAGTAGCTCCCCTCAAAACTATGTCTCTTCCGAGGTTGGATCTCTCCGCAGCACATCTCATGGCAAATATGTGGTTATGAATAAAACCAATGATGACATTTGATATTTAAAAAAGTATATTTTTGGTCTGATTCTGAAATTATACTATACTGGTTAAAAACCCATCCTTCTTCTCTGGCCACATTTCTCTCTAATCGAGTCGCAGAAATTCATGTATGGTCAGAGAAATGTATTTGGCGTCATGTGCCAACTAAACAGAATCCAGCCGACATTGTGTAGAACGGATGCAGTGTAGATGAAATGAAATCATCGATATGGTTTGAAGGACTTACATTTTTGTTAGACGATATGTCTAAATGGCCAGTCAACAAGCATTTCGATTTGACTGAGGAGCAAAAATCATTGGAAATGAGAAAATCCAAAGTATTACTGACCTCAAATAGTAAGACAGATAAGGAATGTTCTGAGAATATTCTTTTGAAATTAATAAATGACCATTCTTCATATAAAAACCATCTCAGAGTAGCTTCATATGTTTTCCGATCGAGTTAAGAAACGAAAGGTATCCAAATCTTTCTGTCTTACAGCTCAAGAATTGAATTGGTCTTTTCTTAAATTAGTAGAGGCAGTTCAAGAAGGGAGTTTCTCAGAAGAGATTTCTAAAACAAAAAAGTCAATATGCTTAAAATCTAATATCCAGAAATTGACACCATTTATCAACGATATTACTGAATTTAAGCGGACATTTTCTCTACTTAGAGTAGGTGGAAGATTGTTAAATGCACAATTGCCCCATGATACAAAGTTTCCACTTTTACTTCCTAAACAGCATCATTTTGTGTCAATATATTTAAATAATTTACATTTTAATTATTGCCATGTACGAAAGCCTTAGTTTCATTGTCTGAAGAGCAAATTTGGCAAATTTGGCTTATCGAATAGTTCGGAATTGTATCCATTGTTTTCGCTACAAGCCAAAGCTGATGACCCAAATAAGGGGCAATATGCCCACTGATAGAGTGAGAGCTTTACGTTCATTTTTAATAATAGGCGTAGACTACTGTGGTCCTGTAAATATTACTTTAAAAATACGCGGAAGACCACCCACCAAAATGTATATTGCCGTCTTCGTTTGCTTCACGTCCAAAGCGGTTCACTTAGAATTAGTATCTGATTTATCTTCTGATGCTCTTATTCTTTCTCTTAAAAGGTTTGCCGCGAGGCGTGGGCTCCCCAAGAGGATCTACTGCGACAACGCGACGAACTTCCTGGTAGCCAGCAGAGAGCTGAGGGAGCTTCAGGAGAAGTTCCTAGCAGGCCGCGAAACCGTGGAGGAATACGCTGCCTCGTTGAACATGCAGTTCAAATTCATTCCTCCGAGGGCGCCCCATTTCGGAGGGCTGTGGGAAGCTGCCGTAAAACAGGCGAAGTTCCTGCTTCTACGAGCTGTCGGCAAAGTGCTGCTGACACAAGAAGAGAAGGTCACAGTGCTCGTAGAAGTAGAGGCGGTGCTAAACAGTCGCCCCATAGCACCGCTGTCTCCAGAACCCAACGACGGAGAAGCTCTGACACCCGGGCACCTAATAATCGGAGCGGGTCTGCGTTCGCTGCCGCCAGAATTCGTCGGAGAAGACAGCGACAACAAGGAGAGGTACTGCAAGCATTGGCAGATGCTATCCGCTCTCAAGCAGAGGTTCTGGCGGGCTTGGTCGAGGGATTACGTCCTAGGACTACAGGACAAGGCCATGTGGCACAATCCCCAGTCCAACATAGAGGTCGGTCAACTAGTCCTCCTGCACGAGGACAACCTGCGGCCTCTAGAGTGGGTAACCGGCCGAATCGTCAACGTCACCGAGGGTCAAGACGGAAAAGTTAGGGTGGCTGAAGTCAAAACAAGGACGGGCACTTTTAAGAGGACAATAAGGAAGCTAACTCATCTTAAGTTAAAGGTGAACAGCAACTTAATCTTCCAAAACCGGAATATAAACATTGGAATGATGCAAACGTTTTAGTTGAAAGATTAAAGTTGTTGCTGGAGTTACAACAATCGGGACATAATGATTATACTAATGAATTAGTTTCTATTATTGAAGAACTGCGGGAAGCAGACATACTATATTAAATACTATATTAAATCTTATTTGACAATTCTAACACATACTATGTAATAATTGATAAAGACAACCATTTGTAATTCCTCTATAAAATTCAAATAACATGAAGAATAAATCACATAAAATTTTATACATGATGATTGGCATATTAGCATATTAAAAATGCGTATTTTCTAGACCTTTAAAATTTTTTATGATGCACAATTATTTTATATTTACATGCTATGTATAGCCAAACTTATTTTTTAATTAGGACTTGTGGCTATCTTCAAATCATGCCAACTATTTTATATTGAATTTTTATTTATGTAAAAAAATTATGGGTAAAAGTATATATCACAAAATTATAACACGAATAATATTAATAAAATGCGAGTAGGATCACAAAATAATAACATGATTCTTGTTCATTCATATACAAGACAAATTGTAAATGAGTAATTTATAACGTAACCAAAGCAACCTATGGCAAAAATGTACCTGATGTACCATAAAGCAACATAACACACCTACACGAAACCCACACCAAACCCAAATGAACTCAATTTCACGTTACAACAACCAAAGAAACCCCATTGAACCCAAACTACGCCAACAAGTTTTGACATTTTTACGTTCATAATATTAATTATTAACGTGGAATGGATTTTTATATAATAATTCTATAAACGCCAGTTTAAACTACAGGTTTTATTGTACGAAATACGTTATAATTCAAAATAGTTGCCTGCCAAAAATATGAAAGCTGATGATTTTTTTTAATTTATAATGAATATTACTATGCACTATAATTACAATAATTGTACCTAATAACACTAAGACACAATAAATTATATTTTTCGCATATATGTTTGATACAATTTTATTTACCCTTAAAGTACGTCTCGTATGCACCCAATGTCTGCAGTGGTTATTCTTTGCTCCATATAGGAAATAATAAATACATATATGAGGCTTTCCTTTATCATTTCCTATGCAAAATCATATTCATAAGCATTACATTACAAAAAAAAATGTGAAAATATATAAATATTAGAATCATCCGATCACATTCCGTCCAATAAAAGTTCAAACTTAAAAACCCAAAAATCGCAAGTGGACAAATTTTTCAATAGTATGCTAGTCTATATATTACGAATATTGCGGAATAAACATAAGCATAGTGCTTCCGATTATAGTTTATTTGTTTTGAAAGTGTGGTTAGAACTTTAAAAACACTGTTGTAAAAATGATGCCATTGTTCCCATTAGGTTTTGAACACCGTTTTTGTCGTTTTTTTAAATTTTTTTCTCAAATATTTAAAACTTTTAACAAAGTCTTGCCACCACATTTTTTCTTCTTTCTTTATATTTAATTAACAATAAAGAGGACAAAATACTAAAAAATATAACGTTCAAAATGTATGTTATAGTACATTTACATTGTACGGGATTTCGTTAACAGTGGGTTTAAATTGTCAATCAAAATAGTATGTCAACAACATAAAAACCACTGTCAAAAAATTAGGTAAACAACTCCCATATGACAGCACTTGAGCCTAATTCGTTTTTAACTAATTTCTTCAAATTCTTGTGTATCAAAATATAATAATTTTGCACAGTATAAAATCACTTTGTTAGTCTCGGGCCTCTTTTTGGTTTTACAGAAAGTACTTCTACACAGTAAAATAATCTCTCTTATTTACTTAAGAAAACTCTCAAACACAGATTCCTTTAACCATTTGAGCCCCGAATAGAACAATTTTCTTTTCACAGATTTAATGCAACTACCCTAAATAGGATATGCACAAAATTTGGCATCGCTACATCCTTGCATTCGGGAGATACATTACATTCTTTTGGAAAATGAAAGTACAATATCAAGAAAACCAAATATAAAATCGACGGTAATTATTCTCTATATTCTTTTTTAAAAATATCAAAAATAATTCTGATGACAGAATTCGTACAATTCGAATACGAAGCGATATAAATCATTTGTATACGCAAATTAGCACGATGCACAAATGTATCCTCTTCTCTATATAGAAAACCTCATAACTTTACCAAAATTTTGAATTTTTTTAATGTTTCTTTTGATTTGTGTCGTCAATAATCAGGCCTTGACATATGAAATGCAAATCATATATATCTACTATCTGCTTATTAAATATAAGCTCTAAAACATTTTGTTTCCTGTGGGCAACATTGGGCCACAAAGGGTTAGTATAAGAAATAAACCTCATATTTGCAATATCATGCTAATGTATTATTACGTTGGAAAACTTAAGCCAATTGCTATATAAATGTTTAAAAAGTTCGTCTGCTATCCCAAAACTCATACGTCGACAAATTGCAATAGATGGGGTTTTTCATAGCATATAAAATGCAAATTTATATTTTAAGTGCAAATCTCTGATTTCATTAAAATTTTATGCACACATTTCGCCTTACTAGCATGCCTTTGATATGTTGGAATCCCCTTACATGTGTTTTCATATACTATTTTCTCAAGTCTTTTATAGTTTCTTCTTTTTTCTTTGTCTTTGCATAAATATTTCAATTTATTAAGTTTCCCTGAATGCAGGAAAATATTTATTTCCCTTTTTTATTTTCACCTATTTCTCCGTTTCGTTGAATAGTTGGTTGTTTAATTGCATTGCAGCTAATCTAGATGTTACCTAAAGTTCATTGACCCATTAAAATAATAATATGCTTAGCTCCTCTCCTCTTTTCCTCTATAAACTAAACATTCCGATTGTGAATAAAATTCCGTTCGTGATCGCTAAACTCAAAAACTACTGCACCGATTTTGACCAAATTGTTGGTACAGGCTCTAAGTGTCGTGAAAAGTGTTTCTGTGTAGTTTGAAATTCATTCGACAGATGGCGCAATATTTAGTTTTTTGTGTTTTTGTACCGTAATTCAAGCTCTTGAGTTATTTTTAAGATCGTTTGACAAATGACGCGCTATGTAGTTTCTATGCGTTTTGCTGGATTAGAGATTGGGTTCTTAATCGACGTTAAGTATTCCGACACCAATTCATACATAACCAGTTTTCGTGAATAGCGCGTGTGAGTCAAACCATAAAAAGAATAACTTTTCAAATTGAAGAACGTGGGGACCGGTTTGACTAAAAATTTCTTTCATTATATGTAATTGAAGTGGGGAAGTTTTTATGAAAGAAAACTTTGAGAAAAATACCCGAAAATTTTTGAAAACACACATTTTTCGAGAACAGCTGGGACATATACCATAAGTGATATGATACCGACAATTTACAGAGAAGTTCCTTGCCCTACTTGAAATACCGAATTGAAGGCAATATGTAGGGTATTTGTTACTACTACTATGCAACATATGGACAAATGATAAGGAGGATTAAACACGCACAATAATGACAAGCCAATTTTCTATGTTATGAAACCAACACATGACATATACCCACACGATACCTGAATCATTTCCTGAAATTTGAAGGTATTCTAAATAGGTATCGACACCAGCTATATTTGTGAAAAAATGTCAAAAGAAATACATACGTTGTTATGTTTAGGATATACTATTTACGGAAGGTATTATTGAAACTTCTCTTATATTTGGGAAGTAAATATATATATATATATATATATATATATATATATATAAATTCGAATCCTACATGGAGATAATTGCGCATTAAATGTTCTAAGTGTCTAACTTAAATATGCCTTTATTGTTCCTCAAATATATTTTTCGTGATGTGAAAAATGTTTCCATTGAGAACTACTGCACCAATTGCACCCACATTTTCCTACGTTTGTTTAAAATTGCAGTGTGAAGGATTTTACCAAAGAAATTTTTGAGAAAAACATAAAAAAGTCGGAGATTGAACTAATCGAATGTTGTGTTACTTACACCTTTTATAACTCGAGAACGTCTTAGTATCTGTAGAATGTTCGTTCTCACTCACTGCTTTACTGCTTTATGCTACTTGCCCTACGCAAATTGATTTATGCTAATTGCATTACGCAAATGACGTAATTGGTCTGTATTGATGACTCATCCTTCTCTTTTCCTCTTGCTGTGTTGTGTGATCATATTGTGTTCTATCTCTTTCCCTCTTATTGTTTTATGTCGTCCGTCTGTTCAATATTTTCTTTCGTCTTCCCCAATGTGGTCCATTTATAACTGATTTATGCTAATTGCTTTACGCAAATGACGTAATTGGTCCATCTCTTTTCCTCTTGGTGTGTTGTGTGATCATATTGTGTTCTCTCTTTCCCTCTTATTGTTTTATACCGTCCGTCTGTTCAATATTTTCTTTCGTCTTCCCCAATGTTGTCCGTTTGTATGACCTTGATGACCCTGAAAGTTTATTGGTCCCTGACCAGTGTCGCAGTGCGCCCACCGCTCTCGCCTACATTTATCCCCCCTTCTCTACCCACTTGTTTTTTCTTGGTTGCACAATATTGTGAAATACATGAAGCAGTATATCATATGATTGTCTATTGGAACAAGAATCAATCCGATCATGGGTGTCTTATCAGAAAGAATTTGTTTCTGTGTATGAGTTCTTTGATCTGTTCGATGCATACATGTTGTTGTTAGTTCTTCCAAACTGAACAACTCGATTGAATCCACTGTTTGTAGTTTGTTATAATTTACAAGATGTAATGTCTGTCCATTGAAGCATATTTTTGGGCGCCCATCGGTCTTTAGCCTTTATCAACAACATGCGTGCGTACCCAGAGTCTATGGTCATCTTAATCGATCTTTTTGATGTGTACATGTTGTTGTTTTTCAATATTTGTCGCCTGTAGTCAAAAGAGTTTTTTGCCTTTTATTTGCCTCTTGTATACAAAATATTCCTAAAGATTTTTTAAAGCAATATAAACAAATCAATTGTTTTTCATTGGGATGGAATAAATCCAGAGGTGAAAAAAATCAGCTCGCTTGTGTGCTTAAATAAGGAAAAAATTATAAAAAATTGCATGTAAATAATATCAATAGAACGCTTAGATATAATATAAATAAGTTAATAAACTTTTATATAAAACAGTGTGAAATAGATAGGGAAAGCGATGGATTCTAACGCGAACTTAATCAAATTATTCAATTCCTTTAATTATAAGAGAATTATAAGAATTAATGAATTGGATGAAAATAAGGAATATATAATCAATGCTGCATATAGGACCCAAACTAAGTACGGAGATAGAATTGTGCTGAAGTTGGAAGATGCTATATTATATTTACCACCCCGGTTTCTGACACTAAAGGATGATAATGTAAAGGAATTGGGTTCTGGTGGATATAGCATATCAAAGTTGTCATTAAGCGACAAAGAAAATAATTTATATAGATTACAATTAAAGCAAGCTGAATCAAATTTCGTTTACCAAGCATATTTAATACAATAAAATAAATAAAAAATATCAAATAAATCTGATGTTTTATTTTCAAAAATTAGGGAAAATTACTTTTTCAACATTACATTTGGTTAATGAAGCTTTTACAATAAAGATGTCTCTTCTTAATAATGAAAATGAACGATGGAAAACATTTGATTGTTGGCCCTTACCATATCCTGATCCTAAAATAATGGCAGCTGTTGGACTATTTTATACTATAGAAGGAGATTTAACCAAATGCTTTTTCTGTCACTTTGAGATTATGAATTGGAAACAAGCTCATTGTCCTATTACAGAACATTTACGATGGTCAAATAACTGTCCTTTGATGAGAAGATGTATTTCAAAAAATAAACCAATTAATTCAAACACATTGGATGTAATGCTTTCTAAAATTGCGGTAGATGTTTGCGGTGTGAAAAGCATTAACAAATTTTCAACTATATTCATTTTAATATTCACATTTGTCACCTTATACTCTATAAATAAAATTTAAAAAAAAAATGAAACAGGAGATTATTTTTGGTTTTTTAGCTCTCTGTATTGTTACATCATCATATAATATATTATCAATATTATCCCAATTTTTTCAATAAACTCAAATATTCTAAATAAGTTATTCATACCGTACTTAAACTCAAAGGCGGAATGTGGAGAACAGTTAGTATAATTATAGCGGCAAGATCTTAGTCGTATGATGTTGTGATAGTGTTGATTCTAAATCAACTATCATGCACCTCTTGAAACAATATATATCATTATTTGTAATATTTATACAAGCCTATCTAATTTCAGCTAATATAGATTGGGTATATATTGCAATCCTCGTATTGGAGCACATTTATTGATATTGATTTTCAAACTATTATTGTTTAAAAGACCCCAACCCGAACCGCGTTCTTGAAACTCTAACATTTTGGGGTTTTTTTACTGCTCCTTTAAAATTTAATCTATTTCGTTGCCTCGTGCGATTTGAGTCATTTTTGTATTATGGAAAATGTTGTAACACTTTTTCCAGACAATTTTATATATTTTCCACCAAGTTCTAGATGAGTTAAAGTAACACAAAACCACATCAAACATAAAAATGCATTTCATATATAAGACTTTTTCCATACAGATGTAAGTACAATGGCTAGTTGAGTTAAAGAAATGTTGAATTTAAAAACTGACAACTATAAATAGTTATAAGATTTTTTATTTATAAATTTATATATTATATATGTATAAAAACATTTAAAGAAAGTCAACCGAAATATAAAAAATAAAATTTATCAATAGTTAAAAGTTAGTATTATTAACGTAAAATTTTCAAAACTATACGACTTGGTTTGAGTTCAATGGGTTCTGGTTGGTTGTTATAACGTTAAACTGTGTTCATTTGGGTTCGGTCTGTACATTGTGTACAGATTTCAATTATAAAGATTTGATGCAACAGATGTTTTGTTTGGACATTACCATCTTTGAATGAAGTTATAGGTGGTATATTTTATCTTCGCATGAAAATATGAAAAATATTACAAATGTTGTTTAGACATTTAATGCAAATGAGACATACATTAAAGGTAATGAATAGCAAAATTGTATCTAATATGTATTATTTTTATAGTTTTATTCTAATAAAAACTATATTATAAGGTTTTAATTTGTATTGCCTTCAATAATAAGGAAACAAATATCAAACCCATTCCATGAGTTGAAGTAAAACGTAACGTAAAATTTTCCATGGTAGATGGCGTAGTCTTAGTTCTTAGTTGGTTGTTATAACGTTAAACTGGGTTCATTTAGGCTCGAGATGGGTATTGTTTAGGTTGGGTATGTTGATTTATGGTACATTAGGTACAGGTTTGTTATATGTTCCTCAGCATTACAGTTAGCAACAAATGGACTTGGAATTTTTTGATTTATTTGATATTTTAATGAAGATGATATCATATTGGACTGTTGAGGTTATTTTTTAATGTAAAAATTATTCTTAGTCTCGTTTTCTCTTTCCAATTTTATATTCTATATCTCCACAAATCTATGAACGGAACAATGTGGCAACATTGAATTAATTATATCAATATTATTTATATTAATAACAAATCAAAGGAATCAATATTTATATAGTATAGATAAGTCATGGGTAAATAGTATAAAAGAAACCGTGGAAAACGAACATTTGTTAAAAAAACTTGTTCGTTCCCGAAATGAACTGAAGAAAAAATGCCAAAGCATCAAAATGGGAGAGGATGTAAAAACGGCAGAACTGAATAGACCATTCAAACCCATAACAGAAGAACTACAAAAATTAGTTCAAATAAATAGTGCAAATATTCCTAAGTATTTGATACACAATGCTGAAAATGTAAATGGGTTCAAAGAACATCCACATACTAGTACTCCTAACAAGATAAAATAAACCCACATACACCAGAAGAGGACGATTTCAATTTAGATTATACACAATACCAACCTAATAACTATAATGAAACACGAGACGAAACATTCTATTCTGAAAATGATGATGAAGATGTGGAAAACATGAATATTTCATTTTTGAAACAAATTCATAAACTAGATACTGTATATGGTCCACATAAAGACATAAACGGAGAGTGGAAATTTGGAGATAAACCATTAAAAATGAACAATGGAAAAATTATCATTGGAAACCAACATTGGGCACTTACGCCAGGCTTGTTTGAACTTCTATTTCATCAAAAGCCAAAAAATTATGATGCTTCCGAACTGGAGATTTATAAGAAAATTTTATTGGATTCAAATGCATACAAAGTGGATTATAATCCTAATGAACGAGTAAAGCCAAACAAAGGCTACAAATATAAGAATATTATAAAAAAAAATTGACTGGCGGTACACATAGTGGGGATGGTCTAATGAAAATTAATCTTGCAAAACCGGAATATGTATACTGGCATGATCCAAACGTATTAGTTGAAAGAATAAAGTTGTTATTGGAATTGCATCAATCAGGAAATGATGATTATACTAATGAGATTTTTTCTATTATTGAAGAACTACGGGAAGCAGACATAATATATTAATTATATAATTATTAGACATGTAGAAGGTAGTCAATTTCAAATAATATGAAAAATAAATTCTATAATATTATATAAATAAAAATATTTATTTTCTAAAGTTTTTAAATTTGTATGGCAATTGTTTTTATAATTACACATGCTATGTATAAATATATTTTTTTAATATGAACTTATAATCAATAAAATTCATATCACTTTTTTCATGCACATTGTTCTCAAGATTTGACTATATATTTTAAAACTTATGTTTATATATATATATATATAATAAAGGCAAGAAACTTTAAAATCTGGCAGAAAATAAATTATTTTGTAGTTATTACAATCACGTGTAAATTTTGAAAGCTGAATTTTTAAAAATGGAATCATATGTCTTAATGTATAATTATGTCATGCCCTTCTATAATTATACCATACTCTGATACATACTCCTATTACTATGAAATGATAATATATACAAAGGAAATAATACATACATGGGTCAATAAAAACCGAACGATTTATTCTATGTTCAATATGAAGAAGAGTGCTAAGTACATTAGAAAGATACTAAAATTAAAAACATAATGAATACATAAACATACGTTGTTACTTATTTCTATAAAAATGGAACTGATTTTTGAAATTATTATTTAGTGTTCAATCTTAAGTTTTGCAGTAAAGATGAATTTCTCAAATTTAAAACCATTCAACTTCCTTAAAGAAAATCTTGAAAATGAAGATGAACGATGGAAAACGTTTAATTTCCGGCCCTTGGAAACTCCGGAACCCAAAGAGCTGGATATGATTGGATTTTACTATACCGGAGAAAGAGATAGGGCAGTATGTTATTTTTGTGGAGTTGAAATTTGCTGTTGGAAAGGCGCTAATATTAAGAAGTTTAACTATTGATAAATTTTTATTGTTTTTATACCCTCCACCATAGTATGGAGGGTATATTAATTTTGTCATTCCGTTTGTAACTCATCGAAATATTCATTTCCGACTCATAAAGTATATATATTCTTGATCGGGGTAAAATTCTAAGACGATCTAGACTTGTCCGTCCGTCCGTCTGTGTAATCACGCTATCTTCTGAGAGAATTGAGATAGGGTGCTGAAATTTTGCATAGGGTTGTCTTTTGTCTGCAGGCAGGTCAAGTTCGAAGATGGGATATATCGGTCCACGTTTAGGCATAGCTCCCATATAAGGGTACCCGCCAAATTTCGGTATTTTGGGGTTCTTGAGCGCGTTTTTCAGACGAATTCGCTGAAATTTGGTACATTGGATTCTTATTGGATACTTAATGTCTCCACAAAAATTTATAAGTATAGGTCCATATTTTCTGGTAGCCCCCATATAACGGTACCTCCTAATTTTCAGTATTTTGGGGATTTTGGTCGTATTTTTTTACCGAATTGGCTGTAATTTAGTATTTTGAGTTCTTTATAGGTACCAAATCTCTCTACAAAAAATTATGTATATATGTCCATTTTTTAGGGTAGCCCCCATATAAGGGTATCAACCAATTTTCAGTATTTTGGGGTTCTTGAGCGCGTTTTTCAGCCGAATTCGCTGAAATTTGCTACATTGGGTTCTTGTTGGGTACTAAGTGTCTCCACAAAAAATTATAAGTATAGGCCCACTTTTTCTGGTAGTATTTTCATTTTTTGGGGTTTTAAGTATTTGTGGTTTTGGTCGTGTTTTTCCACCGAATTGGCTGTAGTTTAGTATTTTGAGTTGTCAACTCTCTCCACAAAAAAATTATGAATATAGGTCCATTTTTGCGGGTAGTCCCCATATTTCTAGGTACCCCAATTCTCGACATTTTGGGGTTCTTGAGCGCGTTTTCCAACCGAATTCGCTGCAATTTGGTATTTTATAGTCGGTATTTC
This sequence comes from Musca vetustissima, assembly GCF_032173495.1. Classification (NCBI taxonomy): domain Eukaryota; kingdom Metazoa; phylum Arthropoda; class Insecta; order Diptera; family Muscidae; genus Musca; species Musca vetustissima. Next base: position 79,954 of record NW_026888818.1, read on the forward strand.
AGTTGCTATTGGGTACCAAATCTTTCTACTAAAATAATCAATATAGGTCCATTTTTTCTAGTAGCCCCCAATTTGCGGTATTTTTGGGTTCTTGAGTGCATTTTCTAATCGATTTCGCTGCAATTTGGTATTTTTAGCCATATTTTGTAACAAATCTCCTTCCCAAAAATTATTTATATTTTCCCGCTTTTGGGGGTAGTCCCCATATAACCTCCTCTTTAAACCCTCCATTTTTTCTGCAAGCCCCCTTATAAAAGTGCCCTCAAATGTTCCTTAATTATGATTACATTTTCAACCGAGTTCGAAACAAATATTCCTACCACAAATATAACAAATTAATCCTTTTTCCAAAAACCCAGAAAAATCGAAATTTTGAACACGTCTTACCAACATGGTAAAATGATACCTACATATAGTTACTGTAAACATCCAATAATTTTAAAACGCGACCCATGCACGTGTCTTGTGTTTACAGGTAGAAAATATCGGTTTTATAATTCTTTAAAAAAATAACGTAATAAACAATATATATGCGGCAAGATCTTAGTCGTATGATGTTGTGATAGTGTTGATTCTAAATCAACTATCATGCACCTCTTGAAACAATATATATCATTATTTGTAATATTTATACAAGCCTATCTAATTTCAGCTAATATAGATTGGGTATATATTGCAATCCTCGTATTGGAGCACATTTATTGATATTGATTTTCAAACTATTATTGTTTAAAAGAGCCCAACCCGAACCGCGTTCTTGAAACTCTAACATTTTGGGGTTTTTTTACTGCTCCTTTAAAATTTAATCTATTTCGTTGCCTCGTGCGATTTGAGTCATTTTTGTATTATGGAAAATGTTGTAACACTTTTTCCAGACAATTTTATATATTTTCCACCAAGTTCTAGATGAGTTAAAGTAACACAAAACCACATCAAACATAAAAATGCATTTCATATATAAGACTTTTTCCATACAGATGTAAGTACAATGGCTAGTTGAGTTAAAGAAATGTTGAATTTAAAAACTGACAACTATAAATAGTTATAAGATTTTTTATTTATAAATTTATATATTATATATGTATAAAAACATTTAAAGAAAGTCAACCGAAATATAAAAAATAAAATTTATCAATAGTTAAAAGTTAGTATTATTAACGTAAAATTTTCAAAACTATACGACTTGGTTTGAGTTCAATGGGTTCTGGTTGGTTGTTATAACGTTAAACTGTGTTCATTTGGGTTCGGTCTGTACATTGTGTACAGATTTCAATTATAAAGATTTGATGCAACAGATGTTTTGTTTGGACATTACCATCTTTGAATGAAGTTATAGGTGGTATATTTTATCTTCGCATGAAAATATGAAAAATATTACAAATGTTGTTTAGACATTTAATGCAAATGAGACATACATTAAAGGTAATGAATAGCAAAATTGTATCTAATATGTATTATTTTTATAGTTTTATTCTAATAAAAACTATATTATAAGGTTTTAATTTGTATTGCCTTCAATAATAAGGAAACAAATATCAAACCCATTCCATGAGTTGAAGTAAAACGTAACGTAAAATTTTCCATGGTAGATGGCGTAGTCTTAGTTCTTAGTTGGTTGTTATAACGTTAAACTGGGTTCATTTAGGCTCGAGATGGGTATTGTTTAGGTTGGGTATGTTGATTTATGGTACATTAGGTACAGGTTTGTTATATGTTCCTCAGCATTACAGTTAGCAACAAATAGACTTGGAATTTTTTGATTTATTTCATATTTTAATGAAGATGATATCATATTGGACTGTTGAGGTTATTTTTTAATGTAAAAATTATTCTTAGTCTCGTTTTCTCTTTCCAATTTTATATTCTATATCTCCACAAATCTATGAACGGAACAATGTGGCAACATTGAATTAATTATATCAATATTATTTATATTAATAACAAATCAAAGGAATCAATATTTATATAGTATAGATAAGTCATGGGTAAATAGTATAAAAGAAACCGTGGAAAACGAACATTTGTTAAAAAAACTTGTTCGTTCCCGAAATGAACTGAAGAAAAAATGCCAAAGCATCAAAATGGGAGAGGATGTAAAAACGGCAGAACTGAATAGACCATTCAAACCCATAACAGAAGAACTACAAAAATTAGTTCAAATAAATAGTGCAAATATTCCTAAGTATTTGATACACAATGCTGAAAATGTAAATGGGTTCAAAGAACATCCACATACTAGTACTCCTAACAAGATAAAATAAACCCACATACACCAGAAGAGGACGATTTCAATTTAGATTATACACAATACCAACCTAATAACTATAATGAAACACGAGACGAAACATTCTATTCTGAAAATGATGATGAAGATGTGGAAAACATGAATATTTCATTTTTGAAACAAATTCATAAACTAGATACTGTATATGGTCCACATAAAGACATAAACGGAGAGTGGAAATTTGGAGATAAACCATTAAAAATGAACAATGGAAAAATTATCATTGGAAACCAACATTGGGCACTTACGCCAGGCTTGTTTGAACTTCTATTTCATCAAAAGCCAAAAAATTATGATGCTTCCGAACTGGAGATTTATAAGAAAATTTTATTGGATTCAAATGCATACAAAGTGGATTATAATCCTAATGAACGAGTAAAGCCAAACAAAGGCTACAAATATAAGAATATTATAAAAAAAAATTGACTGGCGGTACACATAGTGGGGATGGTCTAATGAAAATTAATCTTGCAAAACCGGAATATGTATACTGGCATGATCCAAACGTATTAGTTGAAAGAATAAAGTTGTTATTGGAATTGCATCAATCAGGAAATGATGATTATACTAATGAGATTTTTTCTATTATTGAAGAACTACGGGAAGCAGACATAATATATTAATTATATAATTATTAGACATGTAGAAGGTAGTCAATTTCAAATAATATGAAAAATAAATTCTATAATATTATATAAATAAAAATATTTATTTTCTAAAGTTTTTAAATTTGTATGGCAATTGTTTTTATAATTACACATGCTATGTATAAATATATTTTTTTATTATGAACTTATAATCAATAAAATTCATATCACTTTTTTCATGCACATTGTTCTCAAGATTTGACTATATATTTTAAAACTTATGTTTATATATATATATATATATATATAATAAAGGCAAGAAACTTTAAAATCTGGCAGAAAATAAATTATTTTGTAGTTATTACAATCACGTGTAAATTTTGAAAGCTGAATTTTTAAAAATGGAATCATATGTCTTAATGTATAATTATGTCATGCCCTTCTATAATTATACCATACTCTGATACATACTCCTATTACTATGAAATGATAATATATACAAAGGAAATAATACATACATGGGTCAATAAAAACCGAACGATTTATTCTATGTTCAATATGAAGAAGAGTGCTAAGTACATTAGAAAGATACTAAAATTAAAAACATAATGAATACATAAACATACGTTGTTACTTATTTCTATAAAAATGGAACTGATTTTTGAAATTATTATTTAGTGTTCAATCTTAAGTTTTGCAGTAAAGATGAATTTCTCAAATTTAAAACCATTCAACTTGCTTAAAGAAAATCTTGAAAATGAAGATGAACGATGGAAAACGTTTAATTTCCGGCCCTTGGAAACTCCGGAACCCAAAGAGCTGGATATGATTGGATTTTACTATACCGGAGAAAGAGATAGGGCAGTATGTTATTTTTGTGGAGTTGAAATTTGCTGTTGGAAAGGCGCTAATATTAAGAAGTTTAACTATTGATAAATTTTTATTGTTTTTATACCCTCCACCATAGTATGGAGGGTATATTAATTTTGTCATTCCGTTTGTAACTCATCGAAATATTCATTTCCGACTCATAAAGTATATATATTCTTGATCGGGGTAAAATTCTAAGACGATCTAGACTTGTCCGTCCGTCCGTCTGTGTAATCACGCTATCTTCTGAGAGAATTGAGATAGGGTGCTGAAATTTTGCATAGGGTTGTCTTTTGTCTGCAGGCAGGTCAAGTTCGAAGATGGGATATATCGGTCCACGTTTAGGCATAGCTCCCATATAAGGGTACCCGCCAAATTTCGGTATTTTGGGGTTCTTGAGCGCGTTTTTCAGACGAATTCGCTGAAATTTGGTACATTGGGTTCTTATTGGATACTTAATGTCTCCACAAAAATTTATAAGTATAGGTCCATATTTTCTGGTAGCCCCCATATAACGGTACCTCCTAATTTTCAGTATTTTGGGGATTTTGGTCGTATTTTTTCACCGAATTGGCTGTAATTTAGTATTTTGAGTTCTTTATAGGTACCAAATCTCTCTACAAAAAATTATGTATATATGTCCATTTTTTAGGGTAGCCCCCATATAAGGGTATCAACCAATTTTCAGTATTTTGGGGTTCTTGAGCGCGTTTTTCAGCCGAATTCGCTGAAATTTGCTACATTGGGTTCTTGTTGGGTACTAAGTGTCTCCACAAAAAATTATAAGTATAGGCCCACTTTTTCTGGTAGTATTTTCATTTTTTGGGGTTTTAAGTATTTGTGGTTTTGGTCGTGTTTTTCCACCGAATTGGCTGTAGTTTAGTATTTTGAGTTGTCAACTCTCTCCACAAAAAAATTATGAATATAGGTCCATTTTTGCGGGTAGTCCCCATATTTCTAGGTACCCCAATTCTCGACATTTTGGGGTTCTTGAGCGCGTTTTCCAACCGAATTCGCTGCAATTTGGTATTTTATAGTCGGTATTTCAGTTGCTATTGGGTACCAAATCTTTCTACTAAAATAATCAATATAGGTCCACTTTTTCTGGTAGCCCCAAATTTTCGGTATTTTTGGGTTCTTGAGTGCGTTTTCTAATCGATTTCGCTGCAATTTGGTATTTTTAGCCATATTTTGTAACAAATCTCCTTCCCAAAAATTATTTATATTTTCCCGCTTTTGGGGGTAGTCCCCATATAACCTCCTCTTTAAACCCTCCATTTTTTCTGCAAGCCCCCTTATAAAAGTGCCCTCAAATGTTCCTTAATTATGATTACATTTTCAACCGAGTTCGAAACAAATATTCCTACCACAAATATAACAAATTAATCCTTTTTCCAAAAACCCAGAAAAATCGAAATTTTGAACACGTCTTACCAACATGGTAAAATGATACCTACATATAGTTACTGTAAACATCCAATAATTTTAAAACGCGACCCATGCACGTGTCTTGTGTTTACAGGTAGAAAATATCGGTTTTATAATTCTTTAAAAAAATAACGTAATAAACAATATGTAAACAAACCTACTCGTGACATAGAACCTATATTTGTACCAGGTAAAAGTGTTTCCTTTATAAGGAGAGCTGTTTTGTTTTTACAAAATATCAAAAAAAGGATATACCTGTTTTATGACATTGTTTGTTTCAAAAGGGTCAAACTACCTACCTCAAGTGCATAACTATTATATTATTAAAGTCCCCTTACCCATGTAAATTTAGGTACGAACAGTGTGGTATTATAAATATTAAAATTTAGGTATGTAAAAAATATGTATATAATCTGTAAGTACTTTGTTTAAAAATCAGTACAATATTGTTACTTGAAGAGTGTGAGTGTACATAAAAAAAAAACAAAAATTAATAATACAAATATTATAACTTAAGAAGTGTTTGAAATTCGTATAAATAACAAAGATGCCTAGACTACGCAAGCAATCAGCACAACAGCGCCAACGATTAATTGCAATGCAAGTTAGCAACTACCGCGAACAAAACCCCTCAGATATCCTAAGGAACGCACGAAACACGCAGCAGCACACGGTTCGTCGTCAGGATGTTACATACCGTTTGACGGAACAGGAGAGATACGCATCTTCAATCGCTTCGTCGTCAGGATAGTGTATACCGATTGGCAGAACAGCAACGCAATACGCATCTTCACTCGTTTCGTCGTCAGGATGATGCATTCAGACTGGCCGAACAGCAACGAAATACGCCGCAGCATTCGCTTCGTCGCCAAGATGATGCATACATAATGGCCGAACAGGAGCGAAATACGGTTCAACATTCGCTTCGTCGACAGGATGATGCTTACAGGATGGCCGAACAGGAGCGAAATACAATTCAACATTCACTTCGTCGTCAGGATGATGCTTACAGGATGGCCGAACAGGAGCGAAATACAATTCAACATTCACTTCGTCGTCAGGATGCAACATATCGATCAATGGAACAGGAAAGAAACACGCGTGAACATATAGCTAGGAGGTCTGATTTATCATACCGCATATCCGAACAACGCCGAAATACGCAACTACACCGTGAAACCAGGAATTCTGCTCGTATTCAGTTGAAACAACTGAGGCTGTTTAGGATCTGTCGCGTACATATTCACCGAATGGATCCCATAAACCGTGAAAATCGGAATGCACGACAAGCTAAGAGCAACGCAATTAGAAGAAGGAACATTTCCCGATATACGAGAAGAACTGTATGGACTAACACCATTAGAAGAACGCTTCGTTTCACCAAGAATTCCATTTATGAGAATTGTTTCTCTTGGATACAACCGTCAATGCGCCTTAAGGGGAGCTGTTGTTAACGCCCCCATTCAGTTGGACAGAACCGTTAATGTTCTTCCACGTACGGTTAATCAAACTGAAGTAGTTCAGGTATATCTCAAGCGTACGCTAGAATATGAGCATAGTTTCCTGACTGAAACAATCAGGCCAGCTAAAATTTTTCAGGCTGCAACATATCTTGTCGATACTGAAACATATCATGTCGATAGGAAACACAACATTCGTATATCTGGCGATTGGCTTCGAAATATGAGTTCCAATGAAGAAGTTCCATTTGTGTCCGATATTGCAGATCAGGAAATTGTGTCTACCTTGATAAATAATACCACAGAACAAGCTGAAGTTGACGAATTTAATCCTCAAGAAACTCTATTAGATAAAAACCTTGTGGATAATATTCCTTTGCAGCGTATTTCAGTTGCTCCAGGTGAAGGGCAAAGACCTTTAGACATATTAATGGATGAAGACTCGGAAGATTTGTCATATCCTACAATATATTGCGGTATTAAACGTACCTGTAATGCCAAAATTGGCAAAATAATAAAATCTGAAGTTCGGCGATATGACAGACGTTGTGCACGGGTTGACAAGGTATTATATTCCTATAAGAAACTAGAGTTTGCCCGCATTAAAAATAGCATATCTACATGTTTAAGAAAGAAATTTGGAGCAAGACAGCTGCTGACGCATTGGATGATCAGATAATTCAAAACCTAGTTCAACACGATGACGGCTATCACATTCTGAAAGGCATTCGTTCTTCTCCAGCCCATTGGGAAAGTGAAAAGAAAAAGGTTTTGGCAATGATAAGACAATTTGACCTACCAACTTTCTTTATTACATTATCCGCTGCTGAATCTCAGTGGCCAGAATTAATAGTGATTCTGGTAAAAATTGTCGAAGGAAATGACATTACTGAAGAAGAGGCAATGTCTTACAGTACGCAAAGGAAATATGAGCTTATACAAAGGGATCCGGTTACGTGTTCCAGATATTTTGACCAAAGGATTAGACATTTATTCAAACATTTTAAAACCAATGGCGGGGTATTCGAACAACATCACGTTGTGAAACATTACTGGCGGATTGAATTTCAGCAACGCGGTTCTCCGCATCTACATGGTATTTATTGGATACATAATGCACTACAATTAAATATTTTGGATACTACTTCATTCCAACCCGTAATAAATTTTATTAACAAATTCATTACGACTGATTCCTCCAATATAAACGTCGAACCCTTCATCAACGTTCAGAGACACAATCATACTAGAGCATGTCAACGGGAAATAAGAGGCCAAATGTTTTGTCGTTTCCACATACCACCCCCCCCCCCCAATGCCAACTACAGAAATCTTATTGCCTTTACCGGATGATATAAACCTGATCAACTAAAACAACATAAAGACAATTTTGAGAAAATTCATACATTATTAAATGGAAATTTAACAAATATTGAAGAAAACGAACTTCAAATATTTGAAAGATTTTATCTGACAGCAGCATACATTGTCAATTATATCAATAAGTCAAATAGAGGAGTTTCCAGACTTTTACAAGAAGCTATTAATGAAATCAGAGGGGGCAACTATTCCGTCAAAGAAAGGCTACAACATATTGGAAATAAATTCATCAATGCTTCAGAAGTATCCGCACAAGAAGCATCCTACAGTATACTTGGTATGTGTATGTCACAGTGTAGTAGCGCCGAGGTCTATGTTAACACATTTCCACCGGAAAAACGAGTCCGAATGATTAAGTCAAAGCGGGACTTACAAAACCTTAGAAGGGAATCCACTGACATTTTTAAATTAAATATTCTGGATCACTACATCCAACGCCCCGACATTTTAGAAAATATTTGCTTGGCACATTTCTCTGCATATTATAGTTATTCTAGGAAATTGAGAAAATCTCGATCTCAAGAAGAAGACGATGATTTCTTTGAGAATGATGATACTAATTTAGATCAAGTTGGAGCTCCTATCCGATTGAGAAACAATTCGGGATATGTTTACAAAAGGAACAATCCGGCTATTATACGGTTTCCTACATTCAACGCTCATACAAACCGGAATGAATATTTTCGATCTCTCGTGATGCTGTATTTGCCTTGGAGAAATAAAGCAGAAGAGATATTGCAGAATGACAATGAAAATACTTGTCTGGTCCATAAAGATGCAATAGACGCAAATAGGGTGCAATTTGAAATGTTTAAAGCAGGCGAGTTGGACGAAATATTAACAAATGTACAAGATGAACATAACATTACCGCTAATAATGGAGACGATAATGTTGCTGCAACTCAAATGCTTGATGATGAATTTCGTGCATTGGCAATACCTGAAGTGGACACCGATTTGAATATTTTTGATGTTGAAGGTAACAGTGATACCGCCAGAATAGAGGATGTTCGATTTATAAAACTACCTCCCCTAATTAGCGAAAACGATTTTCTCGCCGATGTTAGATCCCTTAATAACAAACAGCGAGCATACTTAAATCACATTCTTCAAAATGTAGTTCAAAAAGTAAAATTCTATGAATATGTAGGTGGCGGTGCTGTTGTAGTTAGACCCATTTATCAAACTATCACTCACAGACTTAACTCTGTTCCTGGTAGTAACCCAGATCTACCTAAAGTTTTATTAACCGCTCCAACTGGAAAAGCGGCATTTGGTATTGGAGGATCCACATTGCATGCACTGTTTTCTCTTCCTGTAAATCAATTCTCGGGAGAACTGCTTCCTCTTAGCAATGACACGGTTAACTCAATAATTGCAAAAATATTTGATTTAAACCTAATAATTATAGATGAAATATCTATGGTAGGGTCGAGAATGCTAGGTTATCTTGACGCTCGACTAAAGCAAATATTTAAGAACGCTAATCCATTTGGTGGCATTTCAGTTCTAGCGTTTGGTGACTGTAAACAACTTCCACCAGTTGGGGATAGATGGATTTTTAGTGACAACACCTCAAATCCTTACGGAGCTATTGTTGGTTCTAGGTTGTGGGATCTTTTTCAGTTTTATGAATTGGCAGAAATAATGCGTCAAAGGGAAGATTTAGCTTTTGCACAAGCCCTTAACAGAATGTCAAATGGAGAAATGACAATTGAAGACGTGAACATATTTAAATCAAGAATAGTACATGATTCGAATGATGTTCCAATTGATGCAATTCATTAATTTCTTTGCAATGAAGAAGTGGATAACTACAACATCATGAAATTAAATAAAATACCTTCAACATTGTTCATTTCAAAAGCTCATGACGCTATTAAATGAATCCTGACCAGAGAATATGTATACTGAGCAATATTGCAAAAATGAAGACTTCCGAGACACAAGGTCTCTGCTTTGAGTTGCATTTGAAACAATCAGCGAAGTATATGGTAACCATCAACGTAAACACACCTGATGGTTTGGTCAATGGAGCTACAGGAGTTTTAATGAGTATGGACTTTGAACATGGATCGTCAAATCCAAAAACAATTTGGTTGAAGTTTTCGGACGAAAATATTGGGAAAGAAGCGCGACGACAACAGCCTCATTGTTTAGAACCGTCTTGGACTCCGATTGAAAAGTGTATAAGATCATTTCAGTTCAAACGAAATAATGACATTTGCATAGAGCGTCGACAATTTTCTTTGTTGTCAAAAGTTGGTGTGCACAGTCTTAGCCGAATGACCAGAGCCGCTCTCTATGTTGCATGTAGTCGTGCCACAAATGCATCAGGACTGTTTATAATTGGATCGTTCAACCCTCCCAAAGCATTTCAAAACTCAGACCCGGTTAAAATTGAACTAGATAAATTAAACACCAACAAAAAATTGAAGTTAAACCACCACTTTCTAAATTCTGACGAAAAATGTTATAAATCAAGTACTTCCATAATTTGTAGGAAAGATTTTATTAATAAAATTTTCGTTCTGTTTCGTTTATTTTGTGGTTTTAGGATACATTTTTCAATCGAATTTATTGTAATTTTATATTCGAGTTATTTATTGGAACCCTGTGGTTTATGAAATATCTCTGTAGTCTACATATGTCTTAGTTTTTTTATGACAATTGAATCCCCATTTCAAAAAACTGTCAGTATACCTATGGTGGAGGGTATAAAAAGTTCGGCCCGGCCGAACTTAACGCCTTTTTCACTTGTTTATATTTCTGTTGACTTTCTTTACATGTTTTTATACATATTTGGTATATAAATTTATAAATAAAAAATCTTTTTACTATTACTAGCTGCCAATTTTTTAAATTCTATACTTACTTCTATTCTTTAACTCATAACCAGGCATTGTACTTGAATAGGTACGGAAAAGTCTTATAAAATATATAAAAAATTCCAAGCTTATTTTTGCTTACTATAAGTATACCATTTATAACTTCTTTCAAAAATGGGAATATTAAAACAAAACATTTATTGTATGTATACTATTGGTGTAAAATACTCTTCACCTAGAAATATACAAGTGCATATCATCACAAAATATCAACATGATTATTAACATGTTACTTTAATATTATTGCTAACAATACTAATTAAATATATTTAATAAATAAACACAAAAAATAACATGATACTTGTTTAATCAAATGCAAGCCAAAGAGTAAATGGGTAATTTATGATGCAACTAAAGGAACCTATAACAAATTTGTATCTAATGTACTATAAATCATCATACCCAACCCGAACCCAAAATGAACCCAGTTTAACGTTAAACAACCAACTAGAACCCATTGAACTCAAACCACGCCATCTAGTTTTGAAAATTTTACGTTAGTAATACTAACTTTTAACTATTGATAATTTTTTTATATTTCAGTTGACTTTTTACACATGTTTTATATATATTTGATATATAAACCTATAAATAAAAAATCGTATTAATATTACTACTTATTAATTTTTTAACTTAATTTTTTCTTTAACTCATAGCTAGCTTGCATAGGTATGGAAAAAGTGTTATGTTTTAAATCAAAAATATATTACATTCTATATTATGTCATGTTTTAGGATACAAAGCCACAAACAAAATAATACTAATTAACTTTATTTTGAAACAAACCCAAACCAAACCTTTCTATATATATATATATATATATATATATAAGAAAAAATTGCTTTAAAGCACTTTAAAAACGATTAATATATTATGAATTTAAATTTTCATAGTTGTTTCTTCTTTATATTCCATGTTCAATAGACAGAATTGATGATTTTGAATTCTAATGTGGTATATATTGAGTTTATGCAATACTATAAAACTTTGTGTTAAGTGTATTTAACAAAAACCCAACTTAAACGTAATCAAACATTTATTTCGATTTTTTTATTTATCTTTTTTATTGTTAGCACAAATTAATCGAGCCTACATACCTATAGCTTAAACTTAGCGTAACTCAAACTTATATTTAGAGAAGAAAATATTATATCAATAACTACTTCTTTATTTTTTATAATAATATTTCTAATCTTTTAACCATGGATCATTAGGATCCAATGTCCATAAGGATTGTCCTTCAGGTATGAATGGGTAACTTTCTATGTCCTCCTCATTCCTAACACCCTCCTCATTTCCGATGTCCTCCTCATCGTCTAATGTTGTGGACACCGTTTCCTGCGACTGTGTGTACTCATCGCTGCTGCTGCTCCCTGCTTCGAATCCATCTTCAATCTTAAGTTTATTTGTTGTTGCTGTTCTTGTTCATAAACTTTTATTATTCTGTGGAATGCTTCTAAATGTTCGTTTTCCTCCTCAATGAAAATGTTTAAATATTGGTTGTTCAGCTCCATTTTCTTCACTATTTTTTCAATTTCACTTAATGCTTCTAAATGTTCGTTTTCCTCCTCAATGAAAACGTTCAAATATTGGTTGTTCAGCTCCATTTTCTTCACTATTTTTTCAATTTCACTTAATGTGGAGATTTTTTAAACTGAATGCATGTTTCAAATTTTCCTTCGCTTTTAAACATTATATTTGTTTACATTAAATAACTGATTGATAAGGATCAATCATATAATGCTCCCCCAAAATCTAGTATTTTCTATCATAAAATTTAATTGCAGCATGATCATAGAACAAAGTATTAGTAAGAAAGAGAAATTGTTTGTTAACATTTCACCTATTATATTTTCTAAATATGCATAAATATATTTATTCACCATCTACGCTTATGCTAGAAAATGTATAGTTTTCAAATGAAATGCATTGACAACTATAAAAAATACATTAAACTAAAGAAAATTAAAATGTCATGAAATAATGATCTTGCATATATTGTTCTTGAATTCATGTTAGAAACAACAAAAACAACATACATGCATTCAATTCAATAGTCAGAGTAAAACAACAAACTAACATTTGTGCATCCAACACCTGATCAATACTTTAAAGAGACAGGCTTACTTCAAATATTAGAAACAATAATAATATTACAGATAATCAATGGTGGGGCAGACGTATGGTCTTGGTAGAATCTATAGACCGATGGGCGCCTCTCCAACCATAGCAACAAACACTTGCTGATAAGAGACTTAAGATTCAAATTGGCTAAATGGACAGACATTACATATTGTAAATTCTAACAAACTACAAACAGTGGATTCATATTGGAAAAAAATAACAACAACTTGTATGCATTAAATAAACAGAAACTAATTCTTTCTGATAAGACACCCATGATCGGATTGATTCTTGTACCAATAGACAATCATATGAGACACTGCTTCATGTATTTCACAATATTGTGCAACCAAGAAAAAACAAGTGGGTAGAGAAGGGGGGATAAATGTAGGCGAGAGCGGTGGGCGCACTGCGACACTGCATCACGAAAACAAGTGAATAGGGAAGGGGGGAGACATATAAACTTACCGAAAAAATACGGAAGAAAGGGGAGAAGAACAAATATGGGACAGAAGCGGTATTGTTTCAGGGTCATCAAGATCATATGAATGGACCTCATTGGGAAGACAAAACAAAAAAAAGAATACAAGTGGATAGGGAAGGAGGGGGACACATATAAGCTTACCGAAAAAATACGGAAGAAAGGGGGGAAGAACAAATATCGGACACAAGCGGTATTGATGCAGGGTCTTTAAGGTCATACGAAATGTCCGCATTGGACAAGACAAAAAAGAAAACAAGTGGATAGGGAAAGGAGGAAACAAACACAAGCTTACGGGAAATATACGGAACAAAGGGGGAAAGAACAAATATGGGACACACGCGCTATTGATTTCAGGGACCAATAAACTTTCAGGGTCATCAAGGTCATACAAACGGACCACATTAGGGAAGAAGAAAGAAAATATTGAACAGACGGACGGTATAAAATAATAAGAGGGAAAGAGGTAGAACACAATATGATCACATATCACACCAAGAGGAAAAGAGATGGACCAATTACGTCATTTGCGTAAAGCAATTAGCATAAATCAATTATAAATGGACTACATTGGGGAAGACGAAAGAAAATATTGAACAGACGGACGACATAAAACAATAAGAGGGAAAGAGATAGAACACAATATGATCACACAACACACCAAGAGGAAAAGAGATGGACCAATTACATAATTTGCGTAAAGCAATTAGCATAAATCAATTATAAATGGACCACATTGGGGAAGACGAAAGCAAATATTGAACAGACGGACGACATAAAACAATAAGAGGGAAAGAGATAGAACACAATATGATCACACAACACAGTAAGAGGAAAAGAGAAGGATGAGTCATCAATACAGACCAATTACGTCATTTGCGTAATGCAATTAGCATAAATCAATTTGCGTAGGGCAAGTAGCATAAAGCAGTAAAGCAGTGAGTGAGAACGAACATTCTACAGATACTCGTCTTCACAAATTACGCCATTCATACTAAATTATCTTTTGAGGTGAGAGAAGTTAGATCAAAACTTGACCTTCTCCTGAAAAATGTTTGGTGGAATAAGTTCGTAATATTACTTAATACATTGGGGCATCAGTACATCAAAGTTTACCGTCGTAAGGAAAATACTCTGGGTATTTTTTGCTTCGAATATTTGACATAAATTAAATGGCAAATATTTTCTGAAATATATGTCTCATAAATTATTTGACATAAATTAAATGGCAAATATTTTCTGAAATATATCTCTCATGAATTCGTTAATTTTTACCAAACCTAAATTAATGCAATTTTGATACGGCAGAACAACGTTTGCGGGCCTGCTAGTATAAATATAAACATGAGTATCACATACTGACATAATTTTATATTTAACAATAACAAGATTATTTAATATATTGGGGTATCAGTAAATCATAGTGTACCGTCGTGAGGAAAATACTATGCGTATTTTTTGCTTCGAAAATTTTACATAAATTAAATGGCAACTATTTTCTGAAATATATTTCTCATAAATTCGTTAATTTTTACCAAACCTACCCACCACATATTTTCTTCTTTTTTTTAATTAAATTAACAATAAAGAGGACAAAATACTAAAAAAATATAACGTTCAAAATGTATGTTATAGTACATGTACATTGGACGGGATTTCGTTAACAGTGGGTTTAAATTGTCAATTCCATTGCATATATGCTAAATAAATGATCATATTTATCATACCACATATTAAGCCAAATAAAGGTATTTATTTTAATTTTCAGAAATGTTGGAATAGATGTAATTATATTTGTAGGTCAACATTAGGTCAACAACTCCCATATGTTAGCACTTGAGCCTTTACAAAAAGTTCTTCTACACAGTAAAATAATCTCTCTTATTTACTTTAGAAAACTCTCAAACACAGATTCCTTTAACCATTTGTTCATAGATTTAATGCAACTACCCTAAAAAGGTTATGCACATTCTTTTGGAAAACGAAAGTACAATATCAAGAAAACCAAATGTAAAATCTACGGAAAAAGCATTTTAAATTATTCTCTATATTCGTTTTTAAAATAATCAAAAGTAATTCTGATGACAGAACTCGTACAATTCGAATACGAAGCGATATAAATCATTTGTATACATAAATATACATAAATTAGTACGGTGCACAAATTTATCCTCTTATCTATATTGAAACCTCATAACTTTACCAAAATTTTGAATTTTTTAATGTTTCTTTTGATTTGTGTCGTTCATAATCAGGCCTTGACATATGAACATATTTTGTTTCCTGTGGGCAACATTGGGCCACAAAGGGTTAGTATAAGAAATGGGGCAGGAGAAACAGTACCCCCATACAAATTGTCCCTTTTATAGATCAGAATTGGCCATGTTGAAAATAGGCAATGGTAAAAATTGCAAATATAGCAAAATGTTAGTGAATATACAAACCACAGATCTTTACTAAGTTCACAAACCACCTTTACGTAGGTGTGGCCAACTCACAATTTGTATTTATGAAAATGATAAAGGTAGAAATATCTGAATCAAAAAAGTGATACTGATGACAGAATTTGTACAATTTGATAAGAAGCGAATCAAATAATTTGGACTGTATACACAAATTAGTACTGTACACACATTTACCGTCTTTATACCCTTGACCGCACTGTGTTTCAGGGTATTATGGCTTTGTGCATATGTTTGTAACAAGCAAAAGAAATCGAGATAGACGAATGGTTCCTTTTGAGAATAAACATAGAATAACTCCCTGAGTCGATTTATGCACGTCCGTTAATGTTAATGTTAAATTGTAAACTAAGTACAAGTCGCATTTATAATCCGATTTGGATGAATTTTGGTACAGCTCATTTATTTGGCCCAAGGACGAACCCTATTGGAATTGGTGAAAATCGGTTCAGATGTACATATTGCTCATATATATATTTTCGTCCGAGTTAATGTAAATGGTCCCTATATATCTTTCGATTTGCACGAAATTTGGTATAGTAACGAGAAGCGATAGAAATTTGCAATGTATGCCGAAAAATTTGTGCTAGGAGAGCACAACTCAGCACAATTTAGCGCATTTTGATATTTGCATTTTTAGCAAAATTACAACGATTTTTATCCCCAAATAAATATGATCGATTTTAACGAGTAACGAGTGGAAACAAAATTTCGCGATGTATGGACGAAAAGTTGTGCTAGGCTAGCACAAATCAGCGAGTAACGTGTAGCGATAGAAATTTGCAATGTATGGCGAAAAATTTGTGCTAGGTTAGCACAAATCAGCACAACTTTCAGATTTCAAAAATTCTAATTTTTATGGAAATTAAAAGGATTTTTTCAAATTTAGGGAGTAACGAGTAGCGATAGAAATTTGTAATGTATGGACAACTCAGCACAATTTAGCACATTTTGATATTTGCATTTTTAGCAAAATTACAACACAATTTCGCGATGTATGGCGAAAATTTGTGCTAAAATAGCACAAATTAGCACAACTTTCAGATTTCAAAAATTCTAATTTTTATGGAAATTATAAGCATTTTTCAATTTTAGCGAGTAACGAGTAGCGATAGAAATTTGCACTGTATGGCGAAAAATTTGTGCTAGGTTAGCACAAATCAGCACAACTTTCAGATTTCATAAATTCTAATTTTTATGGAAATTATAAGCATTTTTAAATTTTAGCGAGGAACGAGTATCAATAGAAATTTGTAATGTATGGACAAAAAACTGTGCTAGGCGAGCACAAATCAGCACAATTTAGCGCATTTTGATATTTAGATTTTTACCAAATTTACAAAGAGTTTTCATACAAACTACTGGTTTTATATAATATATTCGAAATTGCAAAAACTTGAAAACGGTTAAAGATATTCAAAAAATTTAAACGGCACAATTATGTGCTCGGCATTCTGGCATATGTTCGAAAATCGTATTTTTCTCGAAAATGGTAAGAGATATTGAAAAATTTTAAACGGCACAATTGTGTGCTCTGCTAGTACAATTCAGCACAACTTTAATTTTTTCGAAATTCGAAAATTGCAATCCTGCAATACGTTCGAAAATATCGATTATTTCGAAAACGGTACATGATATCGAAAAAAATTTAACGGCACAATTGAGCACAACTTGAGCTTTATTCAGCACAACTTTAATTTTTTCGAAATTCGAAAATTGCAATTCCGTGAAATATTTTCAAAAAAAAAATGTTTTTTTCGAATATCTTCCTTAGTTTTTCGAATTTCGAAAAAATTACGGCAACATTTTGGCACAAATCTAGCACAATCCAGCACAACATTCATATTTTCGAAATTCGGAAATTGCAATTCCAACGTACACCACATCACATTTCGCCTTACTAACATGCCCTTGATATGTGTCGACACCAGCTATATTTGTGAAAAAATGTCAAAACATATACATATGTTGTTATATTTAGGATATACTACCTAAGGAAGGTATTATTGAAACTTCTCTTATATTTGGGAAGTATATATATATATATATATATATTAATTCGAATCCTACATGGAGATAATTTCACATTAAATGCTCTAAGTGTCTTACTTACATCTGCCTTTATTGTTCCTCAAATATATTTTTCATGATGTGAAAAATGTTTCCATTGAGAACTACTGCACCAATTGGTGCCTTTGTTTTTAATTGCAGTGTGAAGGATTGTACCAAAGAACGTTTTGAGAAAACCATAAAAAGTCGGAGATTGAACTAATCGAATGTTGTTTTACTTACACCTTTTGATGATGATGATGATTCAAAGGACATATGAATCGTATGTGATCAAAATAGGAATAGTAATTACGCCATTCATACTAAATTATCTTTTGAGGTGAGAGTAGTTAGATCAAAACTTGACCTTCTCCTGAAAATTGTTTGGTGGAATAAGTTCGTAACATAATTTTTTATTTAACAATATTACTTAAGATATTGGGGCATCAGTACATCAAAGTTTACCGTCGTGAGGAAAATACTCCTGAAAATTGTTTGGTGGAATAAGTTCGTAACATAATTTTTTATTTAACAATATTACTTAATATATTGGGGCATCAGTACATCAAAGTTTACCGTCGTGAGGAAAATACTCTGGGTATTTTTTGCTTCGAATATTTGACATAAATTAAATGGCAAATATTTTCTGAAATATATTTCTCATGAACTCGTTAATTTTTACCAAACCTAAATTAATGCAATTTTGATACGGCAAAACAACGTTTGCGGGTCTGCTAGTATAAATATAAACATGAGTATCACATACTGACATAATTTTATATTTAACAATAACAATATTAGTTAATATGTTGGGGTATCAGTAAATCATAGTTAACCGTCGTGAGGAAAATACTATGCGTATTTTTTGCTTCCAAAATTTGACAAATTAAATGGCAAATATTTTCTGAAATATATTTCTCATAAATTCGTTAATTTTTACCAATCCTAAATTAATGCAATTTGAATAGGCAAAACAACTTTTGCGGGGTCTGCTAGTATAAATATAAACATGAGTATCATTTCCCCTTTATCCAAACATTCCGTAAACACATGTTTGTTTCTGCCTCTTCCCTTTTCCCTCCTTGTCATAGTTGCGTAGGATTGCGAAATTCATAATGCTGTTTATATTTCTGCTCAATGGTTCTTACCAACAAGTGTCGTCTCTTTGTTTTTGGCGCCCATCAATCTTTAAAATCATACAACACCATGCGTGTGTCTTTTAATACCGCTGACCATTTCTATCGATACAATTGATGCATACATTGTTGCTGTTATTCCCTATGGTCCATATAGTTTGTTTCCCATATTTGTCCCCCCTTTCCCCTTACCACATATTTGCCGCCCTTTCCACGCATGCCCAACACTCAACGATGCTCGATTTAACATAAACACATTGATATTAATATGACCAGAAATAATCATAATTGCGTCTGTCTCTTCGTGCCGCTGACCATATTTGTCGATATAATTGATGCATGCATGTTGTTGTTATGCCCTATAGTTTGTTTCCTTTCCCTTCCCCTTGTAAACATTTCGGAAAGCTACGCGCATGCCACACAGTTTGACATTCACAATATTTCAACAATAGTACCATACTCAAGGTCAAGAGCGAGGCCGCACACGTCGATCAAAACTGTTTGCGAACGGAGACATACACACACATACATACATTGCCATACTCAGATCTGTTTTCCGTAATTTGTTACTTTAATGGGTTTTCGACCATTTTGATAGGTTTTGGCTAATCCTTTGTATTTTAAACCCTACATCTATATTCTACTCCCAATTTTGGATATTTTGGGGTTCTTGAGAGCGCTTTTCAACCGAATTCACTGAAATTTGGTACATTGGGTTCTTATTGGATACTAAATGTCTCCACAGAAGATTATAAATATAGGCTCAGTTTTTCTGGTAGCCCTCATATAACGATACCACCTAATATTCAGTATTTATGAGAGTTTTGATCGTATTTTCCACCGAATTTGCTGTAATTTAGTATTTTGAGTTCCTAATAGCTTCGACATCTCTCCACAAGAAATTATAAACAGAGGTACATTTTTCGGGTAGCCACCATATTAGGGTACCCCCAATTTTCGGTATTTTGGCGTTCTTGAACGCGTTTTCAACCCAATTCTATGGAATTTGGTACTTTGTAGTCGTATATGGAAACAACTCTCTCCTCCAAAAATATTAATATTCGCCCCCTTTTTGGGGTTTTTATCTTTTAACCTGCGGAGGGTATCGAGATAAAAAACTAGAACGTGGTGTGCGATAATGGGCTATATATGAACTATAACACGCATTTAGACCTAGCCCGTGTGTGGGACGTACAAGAAGGAGTGGAACGATATTCCCCATCTTCGAAATTATATTTCGTTTGGAAGAAATAATAAGATGGGCAAAGTTTGGATGAAATCAAAATTTTCTGAAACCAATTTGGTTTACATAACCATTTTTCGTGAATAGCGCGTGAGAGTCAAACTATAAAAAGAATAACTTTTCAAATTGACGTAAAAAAAATTATCTACTTATAAAATTGATGTAAAAAACGTATAGTGCCTCCTCAATTTGAGAACGTGGGGACCGGTTTGACTAAAAATTGCTTTCAGTTATATGTAATAGAAGTGGGGAAATTTTTATAAAAGAAAATTTTGAGAAAAATACGCGAACATTTTTGAAAAATACATCTTTCGAGAACGGCTAGGACATATACCATAAGTGATATGATACCGACAATTTACAGAGAAGTTCCTTACCCTACTTGAAATACCGAATTGAAGGCAATTTGTAGGGTATTTGTTACTACTACTATGCAACATATGGACAAATGATAAGGAGGCTTAAAAATCCACAATAATGACAAGCCAATTTTCTATGTTATAAAACCAACACATGACATATACCCACACGATACCTGAATCATTTGCTGAAACTTGAACGTATTCTAAATGGGTATCGACACCAGTTTTATTTGTGAAAAAATGTCGAAAGAAATACATACGTTGTTATGTTTAGGATATACTAGCTACGGAAGGTATTATTGAAACTTCTCTTATATTTGGGAAGTATATATATATATATCTAAATTCGAATCCTACATGGAGACAATTGCGCATTAAATGCTCTAAGTGTCTAACTTACATCTGCCTTTATTGTTCCTCAAATATATTTTTCATGATTTGAAAAATGTTTCCATTGAGAACTACTGCACCAATTGGACTCACATTTTCCTACGTTTGTTTTTAATGGCAGTGTGAAGGATTGTACCAAAGAAATTTTTGAGAAAAACATAAAAAGTCGGAGATTGAACTAATCGAATGTTGTGTTACTTACACCTTTTATAACTCGAGAACGTCTGCACAAATTTTGATGATTCAAAGGACATATGAATCGTATGTGATCAAAATAGGAATAGTAATTACGCTATTCATACTAAATTATCTTTTGAGGTGAGAGTAGTTAGATCAAAACTTGACCTTCTCCTGAAAATTGTTTGGTGGAATAAGTTCGTAACATAATTTTTTATTTAACAATATTACTTAATATATTGGGGCATCAGTACATCAAAGTTTACCGTCGTGAGGAAAATACTCTGGGTATTTCTTGCTTCGAATATTTGACATAAATTAAATGGCAAATATTTTCTGAAATATATTTCTCATGAACTCGTTAATTTTTGCCAAACCTAAATTAATGCAATTTTGATACGGCAAAACAACGTTTGCGGGTCTGCTAGTATAAATATAAACATGAGCATCACATACTGACATAATTTTATATTTAACAATAACAATATTAGTTAATATGTTGGGGTATCAGTAAATCATAGTTTACCGTCGTGAGGAAAATATTATGCGTATTTTTTGCTTTCAAAATTTGACATAAATTAAATTTCAAATATTTTCTGAAATATATTTCTCATAAATTCGTTCATTTTTACCAAACCTAAATTAATGCAATTTTAATAGGCAAAACAACGTTTGCGGGGTCTGCTAGTATAAATATAAACATGAGTATCATTTCCCCTTTATCCAAACGTTCCGTAAACACATGTTTGTTTCTGCCTCTTCCCTTTTCCCTCCTTGTCATAGTTGCGTAGGATTGCGAAATTCATAATGCTGTTTATATTTCTGCTCAATGGTTCTTACCAACAAGTGTCGTCTCTATGTTTTTGGCGCCCAACAATCTTTAAAATCATACAACACCATGCGTGTGTCTTTTAATACCGCTGACACTTTCTATCGATACAATTGATGCATGCATTGTTGCTGTTATTCCCTATGGTCCATATAGTTTGTTTCCCTTTCCACGCATGCCCAACACTCAACGATGGTCGATTTAACATAAACACATTGATATTAATATTATCAGAAATAAGCATAATTACGTCTGTCTCTTCATGCCGCTGACCATATTTGTCGATATAATTGATGCATGTATGTTGTTGTTATGCCTTATAGTTTGTTTCCTTTCCGTTCCCCTTGTAAACATTTCGGGAAGTTCCGCGCATGCCCACACAGTTTGCCATTCACAACATTTCAACAATAGTGCCATACTCAAGGTCAAGAGCGAGGCCACACACGTCGATCAAAACTGTTTGCGAACGGAGACATACACACACATACATACATTGCCATACTCAGATCTGTTTTCCGTAATTTGTTACTTTAATGGTGTTTCGACCATTTTGATAGGTTTTGGCTAATCCTTTGTATTTTAAACTCTACATCTATATTCTACTCCCAATTTTGGATATTTTGGGGTTCTTGAGAGCGTTTTTCAAACGAATTCACTAAAATTTGGTACATTGGGTTCTTATTGGGTACTAAATGTCTCCACAAAAGATTATAAATATAGGCTCAGTTTTTCTGGTAGCCCCCATATAACGGTACCTTCTAATATTCAGTATCTATGAGGGTTTTGATCGTATTTTTCCACCGAATTTGCTGTAATTTAGTATTTTGAGTTCCTAATAGCTTCCACATCTCTCCACAAGAAATTATAAACAGAGGTACATTTTTCGGGTAGCCACCATATTAGGGTACCCCCAATTTTCGGTATTTTGGGGTTCTTGAACGCGTTTTCAACCCAATTCTATGGAATTTGGTACTTTGTAGTCGTATATGGTAACAACTCTCTCCTCCAAAAATTATTAATATTCGCCCCCTTTTTGGGGTAGACACTGTTTTTATCTTTTCACCTGCGGAGGATATCGAGATAAAAAACTAGAACGTAGTGTGCGATAATGGGCTATATATGAACTATAACACGCATTGAGACCTAGCCCGTGTGTGGGACATACAAGGAGGAGTGGAACGATATTCCCCATCTTCGAAATTATATTTCGTTTGGAAGAAATAATAAGATGGGCAAAGTTTGGATGAAATCAAAATTTTCTGAAACCAATTTGGTCAAAAAACATGGGGGCTAAAATGAGGCACATTTTCACCGTGTCAAAGTGTATACCCCCTCATTAGCCATAAGGCTGAGGGTATAATTATCAATTAAAATTTTTTGAAATTTGTATTATGGTTTACAAAATCGGTTTGTAGAAATGTCGGTAGAAAGTCGGTAGTTAGGAAGAAATAATAAGATGAGAAATGTTGAATTGGACTTAAAATTCGATAAAAGACTTGCTTTTTAATTTTACTTAATCTGGTTAGCTATAAAACACACTCCTTAAACTATGCTATGGAAGGAAACAATTTCGAAATGGAGGTATATATTCAAGTGTTATTTTTTTTTTTTTAAATAGGAATATATATGTCACTTTGATCGATTAGCCTTTTGGTTCGTTTACTTAAATTGGATAGACTGACATCGCAAATTGTGTCTCTTATTCTAAATTTGTCAGCCTGTTTATGGATTTTGATTTTCTGTTTAGGGTTCTTTTTCTTTAGTCCGCAAAATGATTTTTACAAACAATTAATGAATTTGCGATATGTTGGTATGTGAGGATATCAATACTCTTTTGTTCATCAGCATGTTGAACATTTCTTTGTTGAAAACATTTTACATAGGTCAGCATTATCAGTCGAGAATATTTTTTTGGAAACATTTTACATAGGTCAGCAAAATTATTTTATTTAAACCTTTAAATAAATTGTGGTTATTTGAAATGTGAGTCAATAATGTCCCTTTTGTTCGTCGTCATGTTTAATCATGATCAGTCGGAAACATTTTTTGTTGGATGCATTTACAGAAATTATGAGCGAATTTAAATTTTATAAAATCCTATTTGATCGACGTGTGTGGGCGCTCTCTTGACCTTGAGTATGTGTGTGTGTGTCCGTTCGGTTTTAGAATATTGTGAATGGCAAACTATGTGGGCATGTGCGGAGCTTACAGAAATGTTTATAAGGGGTAGGTGGAACAGATATGGGAAACAAACTATAGGGACTATAGGGAATAACAACAACATGCATGTTTCAGTTGTATCGATGAAAATGGTCAGCGGTACTAAAAGACAGACGAATGGTGTTTTATAAAATTTGTTGATAAGAACTATTTTGGAGAATTATGATACGGAGCATAATGAATTTCGCAATCTTAAGCAGCTATGATTAGGAGTGAATAGGTACGAGGCAGGAACAAATTTACGGAATTTTATTGAAAATCGGAATGTTTGGTTTCAAGAGGAAAGGAGGAGAGGAGGTAAGCATATTATTATTTTAATGGGTCTATGAACCCACTAAAGATTAGCTGCAATGCAATTAAACAACCGAACTATTAAAACGAAAACGAAACAGAGAAACGGGTGAAGATAAAAAAGGGAAAATATAATATAGCGAATAATTTAAAATTTTTTTTCGTCGATTTTGCATTTGGTTTTCTTCATATTGTACTTTCATTTTTCCAAAATAATGTTTGTATCTCCGGAATGCAAGCATGTATTGATGCCAAATTTTGTGCATATCCTATTTAGGATAGTTGCATTAAATCTGTGAAGAGAAAATTGTTCAGCGCTTGCGGAAAAATCGGGGCTCAAAGGGTTAAAGGAATCTGTGTTTGAGAGTTTGCTACAGTAAATTAGAGAGATTCCTTTACTGTGTAGAAAAACTTGCTGTAAAAAAAAACAGAGACTAACAAATTGAACAAAAGTGATTTTACACTGGGCAAAATTATTATATTGTGATATACAAGTATTTTAAGAAATTAGTGTAGAAAAAAATTTCGATGAGTATACAAATCTTTTAGTTAAAAAGGTATATCTTAAGCGTCTCGTGCTGTCATATGGGAGTTGTTCACCGATTTTTTTGACAGTTTTTTTTATGTTGTTGGCGTACTATTTTTCCCAATAAATATATATTCGAATATGGAGTTGTGTAATTAGTTATAGTTGTTCTCTATTTACATACAAAAATAATTATATGTATTTCAACATTTCTGAAATTTTAAAAGAAATACTTTTATTTGGCTTAATATGTGGGATTATATATTTGAGCATTTATTTGGCATATATGCAATGGAATAGACAATTTAAACCCACTGTTAACGAAATCCCGTACAATGTAAATGTACTATAACATACATTTTGAACATTAATTTTTTTATTATTTTGTCCTCTTTATTGTTAATTTAATTTCAAGAAAGAAGCACAAAATGTGGTGGCAAGACTTTGTTAAAAGCAGTTCTCAATATTTAAGAAACAAATTAAAAAAAATAACTACAAAAACGGCTTTCAAAACGTAATGGGAACAATAACATCATTTTTAGAACAGTGTTTTTAAAGTTCTACCTAGATTTTCAAATCAAGTTAACTATAATCGGAAGCACTACGCTTATGTTTAGTCAGCAATATTCGTAATTGCCTATGTAAATATATAGTCTTGCATACTATTGAGAATTTTGTTCACTTGCGATTTTACTTGGCGTTTTTTAAGTGTGAACTTCCATTCAATGGAATTCTATGCAATGTATTCGGATGATTCTACAATTTATAGTTTCACATATTTTTTCTAATCATTAACAAAAGTAATATTGTTAAATATTGATTTCCAGATCTACATTAGAATGTAATGCTTAGAGGAGAGCCCAATATATGTATTATCATTTTCTATAAGAAACATCTAATGTATAAACTAATATATAGATTGTATCAAATAAATATGCGAAAAATATATTACTTACTTAGCTGGCTTGTTACAGAACGGTTGTTTCATAAGCCGAGCTTAAAAAAAATTTCCAAGCGCGTCGGTCTTGTGCGCAAGTGGTCTTGGTCTTTCCATCTAATTCGTGGCCTTCCCCTTCTACGGGAACCATCAGTAGGCTCATTTTTATATGCCTTTTGAGCTGGGGCATCTTCATTCATCCGCACAACATGGCCTAGCCACCGTAGTCGCTGCAGCTCAATACGACTGACTATGTCGATGTCCGCGTATAGATTGTAGAGCTCGTGGTTCATTCCACGCTGATATTCACCGTCGACGCAGATCGGCCCGTAGATCTTTCGGAGAAATTTTCTCTCAAACGCCCAAAGCGCTGCCTCATCTGCTTGCGCAAGTACCCATGCTTCTGGTCCATATAATAGCACGGGTAGTATCAGCGTCCTGTAAAGTGTGAGTTTGGTCTGGCGAGAGGTGGCATTGTTTCTAAACTGCTTACTTACACCATAGTAGCATCTGTTGGTCATCACAATCCTTCTCCGAATTTCAAAACTGATATTATTCGTTTTATTTATGGCAGTACCAAGGTATATAAAGTCTTTAACTACCTCGAAGCTGTAGTTCACAAGTTCCACAGTTGGTCCGAGTCTACTGGACGTCTTGCGCGTTGATACCATCAGATTGGACTTCTCGCCGTTTACTGCCAGACCCACTTTGGCAGACTCCTTTTCAATTTGTTCAAAGGTGGCTGTTACCGCTCGCAATGTTCGACCCATTATATCGATGTCATCGGCGTAGGCGAGTAACTGATGTTGTTTGGTGTACAGAGTGCCATTTCTGTTCACCTTTGCGTCTCGTATGACCTTTTCCAGTAGGATGTTAAAAAGATCACACGACAAACTGTCACCTTGTCTGAATCCTCCTTCGGTAGTGAAGGGCTCCGATAGGTCCTTTCCTACTTTAACGGCTGACCTTGTGTCACTTAAAGTTATCCTGCATAGCCGTATTAATTTTGCAGGAATGCCGAACGCAGACATGGCTTTAAACACCTCTGAACGGATAGGGCTGTCGAATGCGGCTTTATAGTCGACAAATAGGTGGTATGTGTCGATGTGTTTTTCGTGGGTCTTTTCCAGGATTTGGCGCAGAGTGAAAATCTGGTCAATGGTGGATTTGCCAGGTCTGAAGCCGCATTGGTATGGTCCGATGATGTCATTGACCATTGGCTTCAATCGTTCACACAGCACACTGGAAAGCACTTCATATGCGATGGGAAGGATATTTATTCCTCTATAGTTGGCACATATCGTCTTGTCTCCTTTTTTGTGCACGGGACACAGGATGCTGAGGTTCCAACCATTGGGCATGCGTTCATCTAGCCAAATTATGTTAATCAGCTGGTGCATGCTCCTGACCAGCATCTGGCCACCAGTCTTGAATAGTTCGGCTGGTAACCCATCGGCTCCTGCTGCTTTGTTGTTCTTGAGCCGATTAATTGCTTTTATGACCTCATCTTGCCTAGGTGGTATACACTCTATACCATCATCTCTTATTGGTTCTGGGGTATCTTCTTCATCGCCACTATTTGATACTAGTAGCTTTTCGAAATGCTCCTTCCAGATCCTCAACACGCTGTCTGTATCTGACACCAGGTTTCGTTCTTCATCTCTACAGGAGGATGTGCCTGCACCAAAGACTTCGGTTTGGTGTTTTACTCGTTGGTAAAATTTCCGGACTTCATTCTGACTCCTGTACATCTCGATTTGCTCACGCTCACGTTTTTCTTGTTCTTTCTTCTTTTTTCTGAAAACACGTTTCTCCTCTCTCATTTTTTCTCGATAATTCTCCATCACGTTACGTGTTGCTACTGTCTGCAGGGTTGCCCTATACGCTGCGTTTTTCACATCAGTAGCATTACGACACTCCTGATCGTACCATGGGTTTCTTGGTGGTGGTTTTTGGTACCCAATTGTTCTTTTTGCTGCAGTTTGTAGGGAGTGGGCAATTCTTTGCCATTGTGCTTCTATACTATTATCGGGACAAGAAGTGTTTTTTTCAAGCAGATGGGTAAGTTGAGCGGAGTAGGCCTCGGCTACCTGTTGTGTTTGCAGCTTTTCGACGTAGTTTCCGTGTTTTATTAGATCGCACCTTTGCTGCAACATTAAGACGGGTGCTTACCTTGGCTGCCACAAGGTAATGGTCCGAATCGATATCCGCTCCTCGGATCGATCGGACGTCTAAAACACTGGATGAATGCCTTCCGTCTATCACAACATGATCAATTTGATTTCTCGTTGCTTGATCAGGAGAGATCCAGATGGCCTTGTGTATATCGAGATGCTTGAATCTGGTGCTGCTAACTACAATGTTTCTTGCTGCCGCGAAGTCAATCAACCTCATGCCGTTGTTGGACGTTTCTTCATGAAGGCTGAATTTTCCGACGGTGGGGCCAAAGATATTTTCCCTTCCGATTTTTGCATTAAAATCTCCTAGCAGAATTTTAATGTCATGGTCAGGGCAACGGTCATATGCTGTTTCTAGGCGCTCGTAAAATATGTCTTTGGTCTGTTCATTTTTTCTTCGGTCGGAGCATGGGCGCAAATTAGACTGATATAAAAGAACTTCGCTTTTATGCGGATTATTGCAATTCGCTCATCTACTGGAGTGAATCTGGAGACAAGGTCTTTTATTCTCCTGTTAACCATAAATCCGCAGCCAAATTCATGTCTCGTTTCATGGCAGCTATAATACAGGGCGTAATCGTCTGATTTACTTACGCCTGTCCCTTTCCATGGCATTTCCTGTAAGGCAATAATATCGGCTTTGTACTTCTTGAGTATATCCGCCAAAGCGAACACTGCCCCTGTTCTGTACAACGTGCGCACATTCCAAGTGCAGATTCGCAGATCGTGGTCCTTTATACGTTTGCGGGGGTCGTCAACATTAGGGGGGTTTGGTTTTCTTTTTCTTTGCTTTTTCATAGTAGGTTGAGTTTTCCGAGAGTGGGCAACTAACCCGACGCCTCAACCCATTTTTTTATAGTTCTTATGGGTGAACTCGCGGCACATGTAAGCTCACTATTTCATCGGGTGATGAGAATAGCTCCCCAGGTTGCACCGCGGGGAGGTCAGTGTCCACAATTGAGATGATAGAGGGGCCAAGATAAGCCTGGGCTTCGCCATGTTAAAGCCAATCAGAGCCGTTGCTTGGTATCTATCATCCCCTACGCCACCCCCCGAAAAATATATAATTTATTGTTTTCACAGTTTTGTTATAATAAAGTGTGAAGGATTTTACCAAAGAATTTTTTGAGAATAACATAAAAAGTCGGATATTGAACTAATCGAATGTTGTCTTACTTACACCTTTTATAACTCGAGAACGTCTGCACAAATTTTGATGATTCAAAGGACATATGAATCGTATGTGATCAAAATAGGAATAGTAATTACGCCATTCATACTAAATTATCTTTTGAGGTGAGAGTAGTTAGATCAAAACTTGACCTTCTCCTGAAAAATGTTTGGTGGAATAAGTTCGTAACATAATTTTTTATTTAACAATATTACTTAATATATTGGTAAACATTAAAGTTTACCGTCGTTATGAAAATACTCTGGGTATTTTTAGCTTTTTTTTCTCATGAATTCGTTACTTTTTACCAAACCTAAATTAATACAATTTTGATACGGCAAAACAACGTTTGGGGGTCTGCTAGTATAAATATAAACATGAGTATCACATACTGACATAATTTTATATTTAACAAAAACGATATTACTTAATATTGGGGCATCAGTAAATCATAGTTTACCGTCGTGAGGAAAATACTATGCGTATTTTTTGCTTCCCAAATTTGACTTAAATGAAATGGCAAATATTTTCTGAAATATATTTCTCATAAATTCGTTAATTTTTACCAAACTTAAATTAATGCAATTTTGATACGGCAAAAACAACGTTTGCCGGGTCTGATAGTATAAATATAAACATGGGTATCATCTCCCCTTTTCCCCAAATTTTGTGCATATCCTATTTAGGATAGTTGCATTAAATCTGTGAAGAGAAAATTGTTCAGCGCTTGCGGAAAAATCGGGGCTCAAAGGGTTAAAGGAATCTGTGTTTGAGAGTTTGCTACAGTAAATTAGAGAGATTCCTTTACTGTGTAGAAAAACTTGCTGTAAAAAAAAAACAGAGACTAACAAATTGAACAAAAGTGATTTTACACTGGGCAAAATTATTATATTGTGATATACAAGTATTTTAAGAAATTAGTGTAGAAAAAAATTTCGATGAGTATACAAATCTTTTAGTTAAAAAGGTATATCATAAGCGTCTCGTGCTGTCATATGGGAGTTGTTGACCGAATTTTTTGACAGTGTTTTTTATGTTGTTGGCATACTATTTTTCCCAATAAATATATATTCGAATATGGAGTTGTGTAATTAGTTATAGTTGTTCTCTATTTACATACAAAAATAATTATATGTATTTCAACATTTCTGAAATTTTAAAAGAAATACTTTTATTTGGCTTAATATGTGGGATTATATATTTGAGCATTTATTTGGCATATATGCAATGGAATAGACAATTTAAACCCACTGTTAACGAAATCCCGTACAATGTAAATGTACTATAACATACATTTTGAACATTATTTTTTTATTATTTTGTCCTCTTTATTGTTAATTTAATTTCAAGAAAGAAGCACAAAATGTGGTGGCAAGACTTTGTTAAAAGCAGTTCTCAGTATTTGAGAAACAAATTAAAAAAAATAACTACAAAAACGGCTTTCAAAACGTAATGGGAACAATAACATCATTTTTAGAACAGTATTTTTAAAGTTCTACCTAGATTTTCAAATCAAATTAACTATAATCTGAAGCACTACGCTTATGTTTAGTCAGCAATATTCGTAATTGCCTATGTAAATATATAGTCTTGCATACTATTGAGAATTTTGTTCACTTGCGATTTTACTTGGCGTTTTTTAAGTGTGAACTTCCATTCAATGGAATTCTATGCAATGTATTCGGATGATTCTACAATTTATAGTTTCACATATTTTTTCTAATCATTAACAAAAGTAATATTGTTAAATATTGATTTCCAGATCTACATTAGAATGTAATGCTTAGAGGAGAGCCCAATATATGTATTATCATTTTCTATAAGAAACATCTAATGTATAAACTAATATATAGATTGTATCAAATAAATATGCGAAAAATATATTACTTACTTAGCTGGCTTGTTACAGAACGGTTGTTTCATAAGCCGAGCTTAAAAAAGATTTCCAAGCGCGTCGGTCTTGTGCGCAAGTCCACCAATTTGGAAGACCACGTTCCAAGATGTTGTTTTCCACTTGGTCTTTCCATCTAATTCGTGGCCTTCCCCTTCTACGGGAACCATCAGTAGGCTCATTTTTATATGCCTTTTGAGCTGGGGCATCTTCATTCATCCGCACAACATGGCCTAGCCACCGTAGTCGCTGCAGCTCAATACGACTGACTATGTCGATGTCCGCGTATAGATTGTAGAGCTCGTGGTTCATTCAACGCTGATATTCACCGTCGACGCAGATCGGCCCGTAGATCTTTCGGAGAAATTTTCTCTCAAACACCCAAAGCGCTGCCTCATCTGCTTGCGCAAGTACCCATGCTTCTGGTCCATATAATAGCACGGGTAGTATCAGCGTCCTGTAAAGTGTGAGTTTGGTCTGGCGAGAGGTGGCATTGTTTCTAAACTGCTTACTTACACCATAGTAGCATCTGTTGGTCATCACAATCCTTCTCCGAATTTCAAAACTGATATTATTCGTTTTATTTATGGCAGTACCAAGGTATATAAAGTCTTTAACTACCTCGAAGCTGTAGTTCACAAGTTCCACAGTTGGTCCGAGTCTACTGGACGTCTTGCGCATTGATACCATCAGATTGGACTTCTCGCCGTTTACTGCCAGACCCACTTTGGCAGACTCCTTTTCAATTTGTTCAAAGGTGGCTGTTACCGCTCGCAATGTTCGACCCATTATGTCGATGTCATCGGCGTAGGCGAGTAACTGATGTTGTTTGGTGTACAGAGTGCCATTTCTGTTCACCTTTGAGTCTCGTATGACCTTTTACAGTAGGATGTTAAAAAGATCACACGACAAACTGTCACCTTGTCTGAATCCTCGTTCGGTAGTGAAGGGCTCCGATAGGTCCTTTCCTACTTTAACGGCTGACCTTGTGTCACTTAAAGTTATCCTGCATAGCCGTATTAATTTTGCAGTAATGCCGAACGCAGACATGGCTTTAAACACCTCTGAACGGATAGGGCTGTCGAATGCGGCTTTATAGTCGACAAATAGGTGGTATGTGTCGATGTGTTTTTCGTGGGTCTTTTCCAGGATTTGGCGCAGAGTGAAAATCTGGTCAATGGTGGATTTGCCAGGTCTGAAGCCGCATTGGTATGGTCCGATGATGTCATTGACCATTGGCTTCAATCGTTCACACAGCACACTGGAAAGCACTTCATATGCGATGGGAAGGAGATTTATTCCTCTATAGTTGGCACATATCGTCTTGTCTCCTTTTTTGTGCACGGGACACAGGATGCTGAGGTTCCAACCATTGGGCATGCATTCATCTAGCCAAATTATGTTAATCAGCTGGTGCATGCTCCTGACCAGCATCTGGCCACCAGTCTTGAATAGTTCGGCTGGTAACCCATCGGCTCCTGCTGCTTTGTTGTTCTTGAGCCGATTAATTGCTTTTATGACCTCATCTTGCCTAGGTGGTATACACTCTATACCATCATCTCTTATTGGTTCTGGGGTATCTTCTTCATCGCCACTATTTGATACTAGTAGCTTTTCGAAATGTTCCTTCCAGATCCTCAACACGCTGTCTGTATCTGACACCAGGTTTCCTTCTTCATCTCTACAGGAGGATGTGCCTGCACCAAAGATTTCGGTTTGGTGTTTTACTCGTTGGTAAAATTTCCGGACTTCATTTTGACTCCTGTACATCTCGATTTGCTCACGCTCACGTTTTTCTTGTTCTTTCTTCTTTTTTCTGAAAACACGTTTCTCCTCTCTCATTTTTTCTTGATAATTCACCATCACGTTACGTGTTGCTACTGTCTGCAGGGTTGCCCTATACGCTGCGTTTTTCACATCAGTAGCATTACGACACTCCTGATAGTAACATGGGTTTCTTGGTGGTGGTTTTTGGTACCCAATTGTTCTTTTTGCTGCAGTTTGTAGGGAGTGGGCAATTCTTTGCCATTGTGCTTCTATACTATTATCGGGACAAGAAGTGTTTTTTTCAAGCAGATGGGTAAGTTGAGCGGAGTAGGCCTCGGCTACCTGTTGTGTTTGCAGCTTTTCGACGTAGTTTCCGTGTTTTATTAGATCGCACCTTTGCTGCAACATTAAGACGGGTGCTTACCTTGGCTGCCACAAGGTAATGGTCCGAATCGATATCCGCTCCTCGGATCGATCGGACGTCTAAAACACTGGATGAATGCCTTCCGTCTATCACAACATGATCAATTTGATTTCTCGTTGCTTGATCAGGAGAGATCCAGATGGCCTTGTGTATATCGGGATGCTTGAATCTGGTGCTACTAACTACAATGTTTCTTGCTGCCGCGAAGTCAATCAACCGCATGCCGTTGTTGGACGTTTCTTCATGAAGGCTGAATTTTCCAACGGTGGGGCCAAAGATATTTTCCCTTCCGATTTTTGCATTAAAATCTCCTAGCAGAATTTTAATGTCATGGCCAGGGCAACGGTCATATGCTGTTTCTAGGCGCTCGTAAAATATGTCTTTGGTCTGTTCATTTTTTCTTCGGTCGGAGCATGGGCGCAAATTAGACTGATATAAAAGAACTTCGCTTTTATGCGGATTATAGCAATTCGCTCATCTACTGGAGTGAATCTGGAGACAAGGTCTTTTATTCTCCTGTTAACCATAAATCCGCAGCCAAATTCATGTCTCGTTTCATGGCAGCTATAATACAGGGCGTAATC
The DNA here is from genome assembly GCF_032173495.1 of Musca vetustissima. Taxonomy (NCBI): domain Eukaryota; kingdom Metazoa; phylum Arthropoda; class Insecta; order Diptera; family Muscidae; genus Musca; species Musca vetustissima. The sequence continues at coordinate 114,092 of NW_026888818.1, forward strand.
GTCTGATTTACTTACGCCTGTCCCTTTCCATCGCATTTCCTGTAAGGCAATAATATCGGCTTTGTACTTCTTGAGTATATCCGCCAAAGCGAACACTGCCCCTGTTCTGTACATCGTGCGCACATTCCAAGTGCAGATTCGCAGATCGTGGTCCTTTATACGTTTGCGGGGGTCGTCAACATTAGGGGGGTTTGGTTTTCTTTTTCTTTGCTTTTTCATAGTAGGTTGAGTTTTCCGAGAATGGGCAACTAACCCGACGCCTCAACCCATTTTTTTATAGTTCTTATGGGTGAACTCGCGGCACATGTAAGCTCACTATTTCATCGGGTGATGAGAATAGCTCCCCAGGTTGCACCGCGGGGAGGTCAGTGTCCACAATTGAGATGATAGAGGGACCAAGATAAGCCTGGGCTTCGCCATGTTAAAGCCAATCAGAGCCGTTGCTTGGTATCTATCATCCCCTACGCCACCCCCCGAAAAATATATAATTTATTGTTTTCACAGTTTTGTTATAATAAAGTGTGAAGGATTTTACCAAAGAATTTTTTGAGAATAACATAAAAAGTCGGATATTGAACTAATCGAATGTTGTCTTACTTACACCTTTTATAACTCGAGAACGTCTGCACAAATTTTGATGATTCAAAGGACATATGAATCGTATGTGATCAAAATAGGAATAGTAATTACGCCATTCATACTAAATTATCTTTTGAGGTGAGAGTAGTTAGATCAAAACTTGACCTTCTCCTGAAAAATGTTTGGTGGAATAAGTTCGTAACATAATTTTTTATTTAACAATATTACTTAATATATTGGTAAACATTAAAGTTTACCGTCGTTATGAAAATACTCTGGGTATTTTTAGCTTTTTTTTCTCATGAATTCGTTACTTTTTACCAAACATAAATTAATACAATTTTGATACGGGTCTGCTAGTATAAATATAAACATGAGTATCACATACTGACATAATTTTATATTTAACAAAAACAATATTACTTAATATTGGGGCATCAGTAAATCATAGTTTACCGTCGTGAGGAAAATACTATGCGTATTTTTTGCTTCCCAAATTTGACTTAAATGAAATGGCAAATATTTTCTGAAATATATTTCTCATAAATTCGTTAATTTTTACCAAACCTAAATTAATGCAATTTTGATACGGCAAAAACAACGTTTGCCGGGTCTGATAGTATAAATATAAACATGGGTATCATCTCCCCTTTTCCCCAAATTTTGTGCATATCCTATTTAGGATAGTTGCATTAAATCTGTGAAGAGAAAATTGTTCAGCGCTTGCGAAAAATCGGGGGCTCAAAGGGTTAAAGGAATCTGTGTTTGAGAGTTTGCTACAGTAAATTAGAGAGATTCCTTTACTGTGTAGAAAAACTTGCTGTAAAAAAAAAACAGAGACTAACAAATTGAACAAAAGTGATTTTACACTGGGCAAAATTATTATATTGTGATATACAAGTATTTTAAGAAATTAGTGTAGAAAAAAATTTCGATGAGTATACAAATCTTTTAGTTAAAAAGGTATATCATAAGCGTCTCGTGCTGTCATATGGGAGTTGTTGACCGAATTTTTTGACAGTGTTTTTTATGTTGCTGGCATACTATTTTTCCCAATAAATATATATTCGAATATGGAGTTGTGTAATTAGTTATAGTTGTTCTCTATTTACATACAAAAATAATTATATGTATTTCAACATTTCTGAAATTTTAAAAGAAATACTTTTATTTGGCTTAATATGTGGGATTATATATTTGAGCATTTATTTGGCATATATGCAATGGAATAGACAATTTAAACCCACTGTTAACGAAATCCCGTACAATGTAAATGTACTATAACATACATTTTGAACATTATTTTTTTTATTATTTTGTCCTCTTTATTGTTAATTTAATTTCAAGAAAGAAGCACAAAATGTGGTGGCAAGACTTTGTTAAAAGCAGTTCTCAATATTTGAGAAACAAATTAAAAAAATAACTACGAAAACGGCTTTCAAAACGTAATGGGAACAATAACATCATTTTTTGAACAGTATTTTTAAAGTTCTACCTAGATTTTCAAATCAAATTAACTATAATCGGAATCACTACGCTTATGTTTAGTCAGCAATATTCGTCATTGCCTATGTAAATATATAGTCTTGCACATTATTGAGAATTTTGTTCACTTGCGATTTTACTTGGCGTTTTTTAAGTGTGAACTTCCATTCAATGGAATTCTATGCAATGTATTCGGATGATTCTACAATTTATAGTTTCACATATTTAACAAAAGTAATATTGTTAAATATTGATTTCCGGACATCGACATAGTCAGTTAGAGCTGCAGCGACTAATGCTTGCGGATGAGGAGAGCCCAGCTCAAAAGGTATTATCATTCCCGTAGATGGGGAAGGCCACAAATTAGATGAAAAGAACAAGTAGAAAACAACATCTTGGAACGTGGTCTTCCAAATTGGTGGACTTGCGCACCAGACCGACGCACTTGGAAATCTTTTTTAAGCTCGGCTTATGAAACAACCGTTCTGTAACAAGCCAGCTAAGTAAGTAATATATTTTCAGTATTTTGATACAATCTATATATTAGTTTATACATTAGATGTTTCTTATAGAAAATGATAATACATATATTGGGCTCTCCTCTAAGCATTACATTCTAATGTAGATCTGGAAATCAATATTTAACAATATTACTTTTGTTAATGATTAGAAAAAATATGTGAAACTATAAATTGTAGAATCATCCGAATACATTGCATAGAATTCCATTGAATGGAAGTTCACACTTAAAAAACGCCAAGTAAAATCGCAAGTGAACAAAATTCTCAATAATGTGCAAGACTATATATTTACATAGGCAATGACGAATATTGCTGACTAAACATAAGCGTAGTGCTTCCGATTATAGTTAATTTGATTTGAAAATCTAGGTAGAACTTTAAAAATACTGTTCAAAAAATGATGTTATTGTTCCCATTACGTTTTGAAAGCCGTTTTTGTAGTTATTTTTTTAATTTGTTTCTCAAATATTGAGAACTGCTTTTAACAAAGTCTTGCCACCACATTTTGTGCTTCTTTCTTGAAATTAAATTAACAATAAAGAGGACAAAATAATAAAAAAAAAATAATGTTCAAAATGTATGTTATAGTACATTTACATTGTACGGGATTTCGTTAACAGTGGGTTTAAATTGTCTATTCCATTGCATATATGCCAAATAAATGCTCAAATATATAATCCCACATATTAAGCCAAATAAAAGTATTTCTTTTAAAATTTCAGAAATGTTGAAATACAGAGACAATACGTAGTTGTTGTGCCAAAGTAAGGAACATAAT
>NW_026888819.1:0-11971 GCF_032173495.1 Musca vetustissima
GCCCCAGCTGAGGTGTCTTTTTTCTATAGAAAAAAATTCCTCAGCCCCAGCTGAGGTGTCTTTTTTCTATAGAAAAAAATTCCTCAGCCCCAGCTAAGGTGTCTTTTTTCTATAGAAAAAAATTCCTCAGCCCCATCTGAGGTGTCTTTTTTCTATAGAAAAAAATTCCTCAGCCCCAGCTAAGGTGTCTTTTTTCTATAGAAAAAAATTCCTCAGCCCCAGCTGAGGTGTCTTTTTTCTATAGAAAAAAATTCCTCAGCCCCAGCTGAGGTGTCTTTTTTCTATAGAAAATATTCCTCAGCCCCAGCTGCGGTGTCTTTTTTCTATAGAGAAAAAAATTCCTCAGCCCCAGCTGAGGTGTCTTTTTCTATAGAAAAAAATTCCTCAGCCCCAGCTGAGGTGTCTTTTTCTATAGAAAAAAATTCCTCAGCCCCAGCTGAGGTGTCTTTTTTCTATAGAAAAAAAATTCCTCAGCCCCAGCTGAGGTGTCTTTTTAGAAAAAAATTCCTCAGCCCCAGCTGAGGTGTCTTTTTTCTATAGAAAAAAATTCCTCAGCCCCAGCTGAGGTGTCTTTTTTCCATAGAAAAAAATTCCTCAGCCCCAGCTGAGGTGTCTTTTTTCCATAGAAAAAAATTCCTCAGCCCCAGCTGAGGTGTCTTTTTTCCATAGAAAAAAATTCCTCAGCCCCAGCTGAGGTGTCTTTTTTCCATAGAAAAAAATTCCTCAGCCCCAGCTGAGGTGTCTTTTTTCTATAGAAAAAAATACCTCAGCCACAGCTGAGGTGTCTTTTTTCTATAAAAAAAAAAATTCCTCAGGCCCACCTGAGGTGTCTTTTTCTATAGAAAAAATTTTTCAGGCCCACCTGAAGTGTCTTTTTTCTATAGAAAAAAATTCCTCAGGCCCTCGCCTGAGGTGTCTTTTTTCTATAGAAAAAAATTCCTCAGGCCCTCGCCTGAGGTGTCTTTTTTCTATAGAAAAAAATTCCTCAGGCCCTCGCCTGAGGTGACTTTTTTCTATAGAAAAAAATTCCTCAGGCCCCCACCTGAGGTGTCTTTTTTCTATAGAAAAAAATCCTCAGGCCCACCTGAGGTGTCTTTTTTCTATAGAAAAAAATCCTCAGGCCCACCTGAGGTGTCTTTTTCTACAAAAAAAAAAATAAAAAATCCTCAGGCCCCCTGAGGTTTCTTTCATTTGTTGATAAACTATCATCACTGACAGTTCTTTTCCATGGATTTTTCTGCTTCGTTTCCTTGATTTCATTTATAACAATTTCATTATTTTTTTAGATTTTATCTTATCCCAAAAACTTCACAAAGATAAAAAATATTAATTTATTTTTTCCAATTTGCCAGACCGGTTTTTTTTTCATTTTATTTAATTTTCTTCATTGATTAAATTTCGAGTCTCAGTGGATGGTTGAATAAATTTCAATTAAACAATTTTAGCGCTCTATTTATGAAAATTTACAACTTTTTTAGTTTAATTAGAAACTCCAGCTTCAGAAATCAAGCGTAGGTACCCACCTGCCACCGACATCACCTTCATCACATTGCAGGAGAAGAAGAAGGAGAACATGAAAACAACAACACCAAAATAAATTGTTTACTTCATTATTTGTGGGAGTACCCTACATACAGTATTATGGTTGATAGATATTCTAAGCGGAGATGGATATCACCGTAGAGAAGATCGAGGCATCTATTGTGAAGGGTTCAATGGAGTTTTCTAGGGAAGATTATTGAAGGTGATCGAAGAATCTTCTAAAAGACGATAATGACGACAATGGATCTTTTTCATAAAATATCGATTTATTTATCGGTGATCTTTCTATCCTAGTGATGGTAGAGGTGCCATGAAGTCTAACACGCCATCCAAAAAATTTTTTTTTTGATTTTTAATTTTTGGGGGAGACTCAATTTATAATTTTTTTATAATTAACTTGAAGTCGCTGTTATGCTTTGGATTTTTTTCCATCAGAGTCATTTCTGGGTGGCTGCAGACAGTAGTTGACGGGCTGCCTGCCTAGCCGGCTGACTGACTAACTGACTATTGCACAAATCGCTGAGAAGCGACTCATTTCGTATGCATTTCTCAGTAAATAATTTCTGGGCATAGATGGGTAGTTCAGCGAAGTGTTTTAATTTTTTTTCTTCGCCGCCACAATCTAATTAAATATTTATAAAATTTATAACCAGAAGAAGACGAAAATAACAACATAAATTGGGTGCGCCTCATAGCCATGTCTATGCCATCAACGCCACCTCCATTGCAAAAAGCTTGTGAGATATTTTTGTTGTTATTGTTTTTTTTCATTATCTCAGCTGAAAAAATGAATCAGTTTTTCCAAGACGTTATCTTCGATCAAAATGGATTTTTCTTTTCATTTTCAGTTAAATGGCAAAATATATTTTAAACTTTTTAATTGCTTAATATTTAGTATGGAAGGAGGAAAAAACGAAAATGATAACGAAGAAACAAGGCAGTCCTGACGAATTTAAACTCAATGTGTCTTATGATTTTTTTTTCTATAGAAGAAGACACCTCAGGTGGGCCTGAGGAAAAAACACCTCAGGCGGGCCTGAGGAATTTTTTCTATAGATAAAGACACCTCACGTGGGCCTGAGAATTTTTTTTTCTATAGAAAAAGACACCTCAGGTGGGCCTGAGGAATTCTTTTTTATAGAAAAAAATTTTTTCTATAGAAAAAGACACCTCAGCTGGGGCTGAGGAATTTTTTTCTATTTTTTCTATAGAAAAAGACACCTCAGGTGGGCCTGAGGAATTTTTTTTCTATAGAAAAAGACACCTCAGATGGGGCTGAGGAATTTTTTTTCTATAGAAAAAAGACACCTCAGATGGGGCTGAGGATTTTTTTTCTATAGAAAAAGACACCTCAGATGGGTCTGAGGAATTTTTTTTCTATAGAAAAAAGACACCTCAGGTGGGCCTGAGGAATTTGTTTCTATGGAAAAGACACCTCAGGTGGGGCCTGAGGATTTTTTTCTATAGAAAAAGACACCTCAGGTGGGCCGGAGGATTTTTTTTTCTATAGAAAAAAGACACCTCAGGTGGGCCTGAGGAATTTGTTTCTATGGAATAGACACCTCACGTGGGCTGAGGAATTTTTTTCTATAGAAAAAGACACCTCAGGTGGGCTGAGGAATTTGTTTCTATAGAAAAAGACACCTCAGGTGGGCCTGAGGAATTTTTTTCTATAGAAAAAGACACCTCAGGTGGGCCTGAGGAATTTTTTTCTATAGAAAAAGACACCTCAGGTGGGCCTGAGGAATTTTTTTCTATAGAAAAATACACCCCAGGGGAAGAATTTCCGCCTGAGAATTTTTTTGGTAGAAAAAATTTCATCAGTACTCTGAGGACTCTTTTTTCTGTAGAAAAAAAAATTCCTCAGTACTCTGAGGACTCTTTTTTCTATAGAAAAAAATTCCTCAGTACTCTGAGGACTCTTTTTTCTGTAGAAAAAAATTCCTCAGTACTCTGAGGACTCTTTTTTTCTATAGAAAAAAAATTACTCAGTACTCTGAGGACTCTTTTTTCTATAGAAAAAAATTCCTCAGTACTCTAAGGACTCTTTTTTCTATAGAAAAAAATTTCCTCAGTACTCTGAGTACGCTGTTTTCTATAGAAAAAAATTCGTCAGTGCTCTGAGGACTCTGTTTTCTATAGAAAAAAAATCCTCAGTACTCTGAGGACTCTTTTTTCTATAGAAAAAATTCCTCAGTACTCTGAGGACTCTTTTTTCTATAGAAAAAAATTCCTCAGTACTCTGAGGACTCTTTTTTCTATAGAAAAAATTCCTTAGTACTCTGAGGACTCTTTTTTCTATAGAAAAAGAATTCCTCAGTACTCTGAGGAATCTTTTTTCTATAGAAAAAATTTCCTCAGTACTCTGAGGACTCTTTTTTCTATAGAAAAAATTCCTCAATACTCTGAGGACCCTTTTTTCTATAGAGTTGTGATAGTTGTTTTCTTTGCAAGATATCCTCATCTTTCCTGTTTTCCCAGTGATTGGTCACACTTCAATTCAACTATTCATGGAAGATATCTTCTCCAGAATTTATGTATCAGTACCTAGCCATGTAACCGTCTAGTATTTGCCAAAGCCTTTGTAATTGGCCACAACATTGTTGCCGATGATGATGAGGCCAATGATTAGAATTGAAGCAATCCCGTCCGTCCGCAAATGCGGCACAGAAGCCTCTTTTCAAAATAATTTTAGCGCATATATTTAGCACCTGCTCGCTTTGCACTTGCTGGCTGGCTGCCCTGACTGGCTGATTGCTTATTCGCCTCGCTTAAGTCATGGAATTGGCCCTAGCGATTATTGTAGAGGAAGTGTTGAAGAATCCAAAAACAGCAACCACAACAACAACGACGACGTCTATGAAAATTAAATGTTAACTTTAGAAGTGAACAGAAATAAAGAAAATTCCCATTTAAAGGCAGTCTGGCTGGATGGCAAGGCAACTGGCTTTACCGCTCTCCTTGGACTGAGTGGAAGCAGTCTGGGGAAGTGGCCCAGAAATTCATTTCATTTCACTTTAAAGGTAATGCGTGCGTGCACTGATATGCTAATGTTGTCGACGATTCGTCGTCGTCATTGTCGACATTATGAATATGGTCGGGTTACAATTGCCGCTGTTTGTTGCTTTTAATGTCGTCGTCGATGTTGTGGCTTATATACAAAAATGCCTGAGTATATAAGTGCAAATATTTGTTGTAATTTTAAAAGACCCCTTTTTTGTATCCACTGCCCCGGCAAAGATGAAATATTCTTGTAAACAAAAAGAAAAGCAGAACTGCAACTAACATAACCTCAAAATGCATTTAAAATTGGCAAGGCTGTAACCGTCTCTCGATGTGTTCATTTAATAAATCATTTATGAATTATGACTTTATTTCGTATTTATTCATTTCTTTATGCCACTGCAGAAAAATACAAGAGCTTTTAGAAGGAGAACTCTCAGTCCCTCTCTTTCCCTCGCGTAGGCTTCCCGGTGTCATGTTCACAATTACGTTAATCCACCATTAAATTCGAGTAAAACTCTAAGGGAAACCCAACATTCTCTGCGGTTGTTAGACATTCATCATTTCACACCGTGCAATTGTACAATTTTATTAAGCCTTTTTGTTGTAACGTTTTGTTGTTTTTTACTACTATTATTATTAAAAAGATTTTAACGCAGTTTTCCAATGAATATTTATTCATCAGCTGAGAGGGAATTTAGCGGGAAGGTACCTTGGAAAAATCGATAGCAAATGCAAATCAAATTTTTTTATTGGCAGATTTCCCCTTATTTATGCAGTAAAAGCGTCAGGTTGATCGAGGAGCAGGATAATTTAATAAGTAATCAAGCATGTATACTACACAGGATTTCAGAAAGGAATACTGGATAAATACGCTCGGACAGTCTTCTGGAGAAAAATATCAATACACGAAGCACTCTTTTTTTCAAAGGGAAAATATTCCTCAGATTTGTTTACATAAAAAAAAATCCTCAATGCCCTGAGTACTATTTATACCCTTCACCACACTGTGGTACAGGGTATTATGTCTTTGTGCATATGTTTGTAACAGGCAAAAATAATCGAGATAGACCCATGGTTCCTTTTGAGAATATGCATAGAATCACTTTCTGAGTCGATTTATGCATGTCCGTCTGTCCGTCTGTCCGTCCGTCCGTCCGTCCGTCCGTCCATGTATTTTTGTTAACAAAGTACAGGTCGCATTTATGATCCGATTTGGATGAAATTTGGCACAGGTCACTTAATTGGCCCAAGGACGAACCCTATTGAAATTGGAAAAAATCGGTCCACGTTTAGGCATAGCTCCCATATAAGGGTACCCCAAAATTTTCGGTATTTTGAGGTTCTTGAGCGCGTTTTTTAACTGAATTCGCTGAAATTTGGTACTTTGAGTTCTTATTGGGTAGCAAATCTCTCTATCAAAAATTATAAATAAAGGTCCATTTTTTCGGATAGCCCCCATATAAGATTACCCCCAATTTTCGGTATTTTGGGGGTTTTGATCGCATTTTCCGACCGAATTCGCTGAAATTTGGTACTTTGTGTTCTTATTGGGTAGCAAATCTCCCTACCAAAAATTATAAATAACGGTCCATTTTTTCGCATAGCCCCCATATAAGGGTACCCCCAAATTTTCGGTATTTTGAGGTTCTTGAGCACGTTTTTTAACTGAATTCCCTGAAATTTTGTACATTGAGTTCTTATTGGGTAGCAAATCTCCCTACCAAAAATTATAAATAAAGGTCCATTTTTTCGGATAGCCCCCATATAAGATTACCCCCAATTTTCGGTATTTTGGGGGTCTTGATCGCTTTTTTCGACCGAATTCACTGAAATTTGGTACTTTGTGTTCTTATTGGGTAGCAAATCCCCCTACCAAACATTATAAATAAAGGTCCATTTTTTCGGAAAGCCCCCATATAAGGGATCCCCCAATTTTCGGTATTTTCGGGTTTTTGGGCTCGTTTTATAACTGAATTCGCTGAAATTTTGTACATTGGGTTCTTATTGGGTACCAAATTACTCCACTAAAAATTATAAATATAGGTCCTGTTTTTCTGGTAGTACCCATATAACGGTACCCCAAAATTTTTGGTATTTTGGGGGTTCTGATCGGATTTTTCGACCAAATTGACTGTAATTTAGTACGTCGAGTTCTTATTAGGTAGCACATCTCTCCACTATAAATTATAAATATTGGTCAATTTTTTCTGGTAGCCCCCAGGTTTTGAGGTTATTGAACCAAATTCTTTTTTCTGGTACAGGGTATTATGTTTTTGTGCATATGTTTGTAACATGCAAAAATAATCGAGATAGACCCATGGCTCCTTTTGAGAATATGCATAGAATCACTTTTTGAGTCGATTTAAGCACGAAATTTGGCACCGCGTAGCAAATTACTTCACTTATAGATAAAGATCACATATTTAAGTTCGTTAAATTCCATATGTCAATGTTCCTCCGAAAAGGCGACGTCGGTATGTAGAATAAACTCAAAGTGGTGAAGGGTAGCATATAGTCGACCCAGTCCGACTTTACTACTTTCCTTACTGTTTTTTTTTTAGCTTTGGGTTGTTTTTGACGAAGAAGCTGACATTTCTATAAAATATTCATTTCAATATATTCTTAGCAAAAATAACATGCAAAAATAATCGAGATAGACCCATGCCTCCTTTTGAGAATATGCATAGAATCACTTTTTGAGTCGATTTAAGCACGAAATTTGGCACCGCGTAGCAAATTAGGTCTAGAATGATGTGTGTAAAGTTGCCTGAAAATCGGTTCAGATTTGTATATAGCTCCCAAATTTACTTTCGTCAGATTTAATGTAAATGGTGCACCAAAGTCCCTATATATCTTTCGATTTGCACGAAATTTGGCACAGCGTAACAAATTAGGTCTAGAATGATGTGTGTTAAGTTTCCTGAAATCGGTTCAGATTTAGATATAGCTTCTATATCTGACCAAATGAACAATTTAGTATCGGTTGCAGAATGACGTGTTTTTGTTTCCAATTTCATTTTACTGGTCCTTTAAAAATGCGACTTCTGTTAGGATTCATCTGTTGAATATACTCAAAGTGGTGAAGGGTATCATATAGTCGGCCCCGTCCGACTTTACTACTTTCCTTACTGGTTTCTATTGAAAAAAAAAATTCCTCAGGTCCTCTGAGGACTCTTTTTTCTATAGAAAAAAATTCCTCAGGTCCCACTGAGGACTCTTTTTTGTATGGAAAAAAATTCCTCAGGTCCGACTGAGGACTCTTTTTTCTATAGAAAAAAATTCCTCAGGTCCGACTGAGGACTCTTTTTTCTATAGAAAAAAATTCCTCAGATCCGACTGAGGACTCTTTTCTATAGAAAAAAATTCCTCAGGTCCGACTGAGGACTATTTTTGCTATAGAAAAAAATTCCTCAGGTCCGACTGAGGACTCTTTTCTATAGAAAAAAATTCCTCAGGTCCGACTGAGGACTATTTTTGCTATAGAAAAAAATTCCCCAGGTCCCACTGAGGACTCTTTTTTCTATAGAAAAAGGACTATTTTTTCTATAGAAAAAAATTCCTCAGGTCCGACTGAGGACTCTTTTTTCTATAGAAAAAAATTCCTCAGATCCGACTGAGGACTCTTTTCTATAGAAAAAAATTCCTCAGGTCCGACTGAGGACTCTCTTTTCTATAGAAAAAAATTCCTCAGGTCCGACTGAGGACTCTTTTCTATAGAAAAAAATTCCTCTGGTCCGACTGAGGACTATTTTTGCTATAGAAAAAAATTCCCCAGGTCCCACTGAGGACTCTTTTTTCTATAGAAAAAGGACTATTTTTTCTATAGAAAAAAATTCCTCAGGTCCGACTGAGGACTCTTTTCTATAGAAAAAAATTCCTCAGTTCCCACTGAGGACTCTTTTTTTATAGAAAAAAATTCCTCAGTTCCCACTGAGGACTCTTTTTTCTATAGAAAAAAATTCCTCAGGTACCACTCAGGACTCTTTTTTCTATAGAAAAAAATTCCTCAGGTACCACTGAGGACTCTTTTTTCTATAGAAAAAAATTCCTCAGGTACCACTGAGGACTCTTTTTTCTATAGAAAAAAAATTCCTCAGGTCTCACTGAGGACTCTTTTTTCTATAGAAAAAGTACTATTTTTTCTATAGGAAAAAATTCCTCAGGTCCGTCTGAGGACTGTTTTTTCTATAGAAAAAAATTCCTCAGGTCACACTGAGGACTCTTTTTTCTATAGAAAAAAAAATTCCTCAGGTCTCACTGTGGACTCATTTTTCAATAGAAAAAAATTCCTCAGGTCTCACTGAGGAATCTTTTTCTATAGAAAACAATTCCTCAAGTCTCCCTGAGGACTCTTTTTTCTATAGAAAAAAATTCCTCAGGTCCCACAGAGGACTCTTTTTTCTATAGAAAAAAATTCCTCAGGTCTCACTGAGGACTCTTTTTTCTATAGAAAAGGGACTATTTTTTCTATAGAAAAAAATTCCTCAGGTCCGTCTGAGGACTGTTTTTTCTATAGAAAAAAAATTCCTCAGGTCTCACTGAGGACTCTTTTTTCTATAGAAAAAAAATTCCTCAGGTCTCACTGAGGACTCTTTTTTCTATAGAAAAAAAATTCCTCAGGTCTCACTGAGGACTCTTCTTTCTATAGAAAAAAATTCCTCAGTTCGCTGAGGACTCTTTTTTCTATAGAAAAAAATTCCTCAGTCCGCTGAGGATTCTTTTTTCTATAGAAAAAAATTCCTCAGTCCGCTGAGGATTCTTTTTTCTATAGAAAAAAATTCCTCAGTTCGCTGAGGATTCTTTTTTCTATAGAAAAAAACTCCTCAGTTCGCTGAGGATTGTTTTTTCTATAGAAAAAAAACTCCTCAGTTCGCTGAGGATTCTTTTTTCTATAGAAAAAAACTCCTCAGTACCACTGAGGACTCTTTTTTCTAGAGAAAAAAAAACTCCTCAGATCCCACTGAGGACTCTTTTTTCTATAGAAAACAATTCCTCAGTTGGCTGAGGACTCTTTTTTCTATAGAAAAAAATTCCTCAGTTGGCTGAGGACTCTTTTTTCTATAGAAAAAAAATCCTCACTTCTCTTCGGTTAAATGTTTAAATCTTGTTACCCCCTTCCCCTCCACCATTTTTGGTCATGTTTTTCGTTGTCAATGTCAAGCGTGTCTTTATTACAAAACATTATTTGCTATCGCCTCTAATAAACACGTTATAAAATTCCAATTGATAAACAAATCATTTCAATGAATTGGTGATACGGTATGGAGCTACCCTGGTTGGTAATCCCTCCTGTGTTTGTTTTTTGCGACTCGGTCTGGTGCCATACCCAACACAATAACCACTGACCAGAACCACAAATAAAAAAAAAAATGTCCAGCAGAGAAATTTGTCAGATGTTATGTCGAACATATAAAATATGTTTCGATAACAACAATGACGAACACAATAACAACAGATAGTTAAGCGGGACAGACAGAGGGACAACATTTACAACAACAATAGAAACTAAACATGGTCCAACAACGCTGCCAACAAAAACAAACAATTGCTGCAAACATTGACACAGAAAAACAGACCAAAGTTAACATCACAACTAAACACCAACAACAATAAAAATGGGAGTAAAAAATACCAACATGACACTAAATATGCCGGAGGATATAACTTCCGAACATTCGGTTGGAATGGAGGAAAATATATTTTTTTATTTTTTCAAATTGGGTGGGACTGCAAAATTTAGATTATTGATGAAATGTGATAAAGGTAGCCAGGATCGTTGAAGGAATTTTGAGAGGTCCGCAATGAATTGGAGCAGGATTGGTCTTTTGTCATCGATTTCCAGCTTACATTTAGATTTCTTACTTTTTTCCATTTCCAATCTTTATTCAATATTCAGTTTGTACCAACATTTTCCTCCCCAGGAGACACTTAAACAAAACTGTCCTCTAAATAAGTGTCGGCGAACTCGCAACCAAATAAAAAATTCAAAACAGCTGGATTTGAATCTCCGAAATGTTTAGTAGAGTAAATCAACACAAAAGGTTCTTGTGGATTCCATACACAATCAGAACCGCAATTCTACCAGCAAGGAGGGGAACTTGTATCCAACGCTCCAAATGCAAAACAACAAACATGCAGTGATCAGCAACAGCAACAACAACACTAACCACATCACCAGCAACAGCACCACACATGGTTGAGTGGTTAGGCGCCACATGCAGATTGTTGTTATTTTCCTCTACATTTGAGTTAAGAGCGGTTGGCGGCGCTTGGCAGTGGTGCTTTGCTTCTTGCCTCGATGGTGTATGATTAAGAAGCGTTTAAACAAATAATAAAGATGCAACCAGCCTAGGGAGGGGGTAAGGTTTCCCCCTCTCTCTCTCTCCCTCTGTCATCTTTCTCCGCACGATCTCCCTGCAAAATGTTAGAAATCCAAACAGCTTCAGATCCAGCAAAATTTATGACCTCTTTTTTTGTGCAAAAGAAAGCCCCACTGAGGTAGGGCAGGGTAACGAACGAAATAAACAAAACATCATCGACAATAAAACAAATTTAAATGCTGATTTTATTTTTAATTTCTTGCTCTTCTGATTTCATGTTAATTTCTCATAAACACTCATCTATGAAAATAATAGAGACTCTCTATGCATTCCATTTTTGTAGTCAATTATTAAAAATAAAATAATTTCAGGGTTTTATAAAAACATTTTGAAGTAATTATTTGCTAGGCATTAGAAAAAGGCTGAACTTTTCTTTTCATGTGCGGAATGAAAAGCCCTCAGTTAACCAAAGAGTTTTTTTCTGTAGAAAAAAGTGGATTTTATTTATATAGAAAAAACAGACCTCAGTAGACCAAGGATTTTTTTTTTTAAAAGAGATTTTTTTCAAAGAAAAATTTGTCTTTAGACTGATTATTTTTTATAATGTTTTTCTATAGAAAATATAGTTCTCAAGAAGTGGGGATTTTTTCTCTAAAAATGTATATGGCAGCTGTATTCAGATCTGAGGAAACTTGACACATGTCATTCTAGACGCTTTCAAAATTATGTGTCAGTCGGTGGGTATTTTTATTGCACCATCGTGAAATCGGATGAAAATAGATATCGAAGCCTTATCTAAATCTGAGGCGATTTTATATATTTAATCTCAAGGCTATATGTGACCAAATTTTGATTAATCAAAATATCGGCTTTAGAGTCTCCGGTTTAGACTTCCATTATAGACAGTTTGGAATCGACATACTGGTGGCTCTTTTTTCTACAGATATTAATCATTTGGTCCCAAGGAACACTTTTTCTATAGGATTTTTTTTTATAAAAAATATTTCTTTTTCTCAGCAACCTCTCAGCAACCTCTGTATTTTTCGGTAAAAAAATCTCTAGACCCCTGAGGATAATTTTTTTGTAGAAAAAATGTCTCAAGT
>NW_026888820.1:0-11772 GCF_032173495.1 Musca vetustissima
GCCATGTCCGTCCGTCTGTCCGTCCGTCTGTCCGTCCGTCTGTTGTAATTACGCTATCTTCTGAAGGAATTGAGATAGGGTGCTGAAATTTTGCATAGGTTTGTCTGCAGGCAGGTCAAGTTCAAAGATGGGATATATCGGCCCATGTTTAGGCATAGTTCCCATATAAGGGTACCGCCCAATTTTCGGTAGTTTGGGGTTCTTGGGCGCGTTTTTCAACCGAATACGCTGATATTGGGTTCTTATTGGATACTAAATGTCTCCACAAAAAATTATAAATATATATCCACTTTTTCTGGTAGCCCCCATATAACGGTACCTCCTAATTTACAGTATTTTGGGGGTTTTGATCGTATTTTTCTACCGAATTGGCTGTAATTTAGTATTTCGAGTTTTTAATGGGTACCAAATCTCTCCACATAAAATTATAAATATAGGTATATATAGGTAAATTTTTTTCGGATATCCCCCATATAAGGGTACCCCCCAATTTTCGGTATTTTGGGGTTCTTGAGTGCGTTTTTCAACCGAATACGCTGAAATTTGGTACATTGGGTTCTTAATAGGTTCCAAATCTCTCCACAAAAAATTATGAATATAAGCCCATTTTTTCGGATAGCCCCCATATAAGGGTACCCCCAATTTTCGGTATTTGGGGGTCCTTGAGCGCATTTTTCAACCGAATTTGCTGCAATTTGGTAATTTGTAGTCGTATATGCTAACAAATCTCTCTACCAAAAATTATTAATATTCGCCCCCTTTTTGGGGTAATCCCCATATAACCCCCTTTTTTATATTAAAATAGTTATCTGATTTGTTCCGCGTTTTGAGTTTGGTTCTAATACTCTTTTGTAATCATTTCACCTGCGGAGGATAGAGAGATAAACAATTAGAACGTAAGGTTCGATAATGAACTATAGCCGCATTTAGATCTAGCCCCTGATTGGAAGTTCCAGAATTTGAACTAAGCTTGGAAGAAATCATAAGATGGGCAAAGTTCGGATGAAAGCTAAATTTTCTGAAACGGATTTGGTCCAAAGAAACATGGGGTCTAGAACCAATATTTCGATGAGGCACATTTTCACCGTGTTAAAGTGTATACACCCTCATTAGCCATAAGGCTGAGGGTATAATTATCCTTTAAAATTTTCTAAAATTTGTATTATGGTTTACATAATCCGTTTTTAGAAATATCGGTATAGGTCCAATTTTTGGTATGTTCCCTATATTTTCATTTCTAGTACCTATCAGTATATCTATGGTGGAGGGTATACAAAGTTCGGCCCGGCCGAACTTACCGCTTTTTCACTTGTTCCATTTAAGGGGACCCCCACATTCTCGGGGTCAAAATTTTTTTGATTTAATTCGAATCTACACTAATTCAAGAATGTCCCTACAAAATTTCAAGTGAAGATTTCAAGAACTCTTGAAGATATAACCGATTTATTGTGTCAGCATCAAGTGAAAGTGAAAATCCACGCCTATTGGTCTCAAACTTTATACGCGTTTTTCTCTTTTGTGAATGGCGGGCACGATAACTCAAAAGCTAATAACCCAATCGATTCCAAATTTTTACACGTTTCTCTGTGAGTGTATAGCTATCGTATGAACTAGAATAAAGCCAATCGCTGAAGATCTTCCTTATTTTTTAACTTGTTTTTTGGTAAAAAATCGGCGATTTTCCAAAAATATTTTTTCAAAGGTCCGCCATTTTGTTAATTTTAGAGCAATGTCAATAATCCTAGTTCATACGAGAGCCAGACATGTACTCCTTCGAACACCGTTGGTATTTTCGGATTCCGATATTCCAATGAGGAGTTATAATGCCCGCCATCAAAAATAAGGACTTCTCTTTAATTACAAAAAAACAACAACAAAACAATTACCAAATTTTTTTGTAAATAATTTTTCTTCTCTTTTAAATCTTCACGGTACCTCTTAATTTTCAGTATTTTGGGTGCTTTGACCGTATTTTTCCGCCGAATTAGCTGTAATTTTGTATTTTGAGTTCTTAATAGGTACTAAATCTCTCCACAAAATTCGGTATTTTGGGTTTTTGAGCGCGTTTTTCAACCGAATTTGCTGCAATTTGGTATTTTGTAGTCGTATATGGTAACAAATCTCCCTACCAAAATTTATTAATATTCGCCTCCTTTTTGTGGTATTCCCCATATAACCCCCTTTTTATACCCTTCACCACACTGTGGCCCTGTACCACAGTCATTGTGCATATGTTTGTAACATAATAATGGACCCATGCTTTCTTTTGAGAATATGGATAGAATCACTTTCTGAGTCGATTTATGCATGTCTATCCGTCCGTCTGTCTGTCCATGTTAAATTGTAAACAAAGTACAGGTCGCATTTATAATCCGAATTGGATGGAATTTGGCACAGGTCACTTATTTGGCCCAAGGACGAAGCCTATTGAAATTGGTAAATGGTGTACCAAAGTCCCTAAATATCTTTCGAATTGCACGAATTTTGGCATAGCGTTCTGAATTAAGTCTAGAATGATGTGTGTAAAGTTTCGTGAAAATCGGTTCAGATTTAGATAGATATATATAGTTACGTCCGATTTTAGGTAAATAGTCCACTAAAGTCCCTGGAAATATATTGATTTGCACGAATTTCGGCATAGCGTACTTTATTAAGTCTAGAATGATGTGTGCAAAGTTTCGTGAAAATCGGTTCAGATTTAGATATAGCTCCCATATCTTCGTCCGATTTAAGGTAAATGGTGTGCCAAAGTCCCTATATATCATTCGATTTGCACGAAATGTTGCATAGCGTACTGAATTAAGTCTACAATGATGTGTGCAAAGTTTCGCGAAAATCAGTTTAGATTTGGATATAGCTCACATATGTAGTTACGTCCGATTTTAGGTAAATAGTCCAATAAAGTCCCTGGAAATCTATTGATTTGCACGAATATTGGCATAGCGTACAGAATAAAGCCGGTTCAGATTTCCAAAGTGGTGAAGGGTATCATATTGTCGGCGCAGCCCGACTTTACTACTTTCCGTACTGGTTTAAATTAAAATAGTTATCTGATTTATTCCGCGTTTTGAGTTTGGTTCTAAGACTCTGTTGTAATCATTTCATCATGCCGAGGAAATAAAAAATTACAACATAACGTTCGATAACGAACTATAGCCGCATTTAGGCCTAGCGCCTGTGTTTCCAGAAGAAGTGGACGGATATTCCCCATCTTCGAATTTGAATTAAGTTTGGAAGAAATAATAAGATGGGCAACTTTTGAATGAAATCTAAATTTTCTGAAACGGATGTGGTCCAAAGAAACATGGGGTATAGAACCAATATTTCGATGAGACAGATTTTCACGGTGCTAAAGTATATTCACCATCTTTAGCCATAAGGCTGAGTGTATAATTATCCACTAAACATTTCTAAAATTTGTCTTTTAGTTAACATATCCGTTTTTAGAAAAGTCGGTTTAGGTCCATTTTTTGCTATGTTCCCAATATTTTTATTTCTATTACCTGTCAGTATATCTATGGTGGAGGGTATCTAAAGTTCGGCCCGGCCGAACTTAACGCTTTTTCACTTGTTTTAGTTTTATTTAGTTCCTTTATTGTCTTATATACTACCTCCATATCTTAAAACTACACTCCAATTCTGACCGCAACAGAAATCTAGATCTATACTAATATTTGGTAGCATTTATTACCTTTCGTACTTTTGTAGTACTTATTTCCAAAACTAGTTCACCATAAAATTCAAATTGTACCAAGTTTAGAACAATATAGTACTTATAAGTATGAATTTCCAAAACTACAACCATACCCCAATCCTACAACTCAACTGTGACCCTAACTCGAAATTTTTAGCTCTATCGGTTTACCAAAATTTTAAATTGCACCAAATTTAGTTAACATTATTAGAACTTTTCAAATCTTCCATCATATTCCAATCCAACACTCCAACAGTGACCATAGCTTTAAATTTGAAGATTGCAGCTCTATCGTTTCACCAAAAATTTAAATTGTACCTAATTTAGTATATATTATTAGTACGATTTTCCAAAACTTCCTACACAGCTTAATTCTATGCCCCAAAAGTGATTATATTTCCAAATGTCAAGATTCCAGCTCTATCGGTTCACCCAAATCCAAATTTGGTACAATTTAGTACACATTAGTACAAATTTCCAAAACTTCCTAAACACCAACAGTGACACTAACTCCAAATGTCAAGATTCCTACTCTATTGGTGCACCCAAATCCAAATATTGTGCCGTTTACTACACATTTCCATAACTTCCTACATATCCCAATATCCCAATTCTACGCTCTATAGTTTCACCAAAAATCCAAATTGTACCAAATATAGTATCAGTTAGTACTTTTCGTATACACAACTAGACTAATATCGCTACACTCCCACGGTAATGCTAATTTCAAATTTCAGAATTCTAGCTCCATCCGCTTCTCCAAATTCAAATTGTACCAAATTTAGTACTTTCCGTATACATGAGTACACGCTTTCAAAACCACCTCCTCATATCGACCCTACTTCCCAACTTTAACTCTCATTCCAAATGTCAAGTGTTTTGCCCTATCCATTTATATGCTAAGAAATTGTACCAAATTTAGTACGTTTTAGTACTTTTCGCTAACTTATAATTCGAATTTCCAAATTACATTTGCTACATCTTTTCTACACTCCATCAGTGACCCTCATTTCATTTTTAAGAGTTCTAGCTCTACCGGTTCGTACGGTCTGATAAGTGATGCTGTGTAGGTGCGCTCTGGATTTCCTTTTCATTGCAAAACTTCGATCATGAATCTAAACTTGATACGGTAAAAGGTACTTATTTAAAAGACAAAGTAAAATACTTGCACATACATACAATAAATCCTCTCTCAATATAATATTTTGCCTACTTGTCTTATTTTCAATTCCATTTCTATTAAATGCAAAAACTTGATTGAATTATTCCCTAATGCAAACGAAACCCTATAACATCCTTTGACATTAAATAGCACAATGGGTCAATTCACTTAAGCCTATCTCATCGGTTGAAACAGCAACAACAAAATCCTACTCAATTTCGAACACCCACACTCTAACATACAATCAATGACATATTAATAACTAGGGAATTTATTCACTAATGCATGACAATTTGTTCTTGTTGTTGTTGTGTCAACGATGATCATCATTTCGATGAAGATGATGATAATGATAAGGACGAGAATAATTATGATGATAATGATGATGAGGATGACGATGATAATAATAGAAATACAAATTGTCATGATAACAGAAGGACATTGATAATTTTGCCTCAGGGTATACGAATAAAAATAGAATTCCAAATAAAAAACCAGGACACCCATTAGTATCTACTACACCACTTGATTTCCATTTTGGGTCACTTTGCCCTGTCACGATACTCAGAAAAGGAATATATGAATGAGTGAATGTGAATGAATGAAAATCGGTTTTCTGTTGTGCTGCTAATGCGATATAATTTGTCATTTGCATAAAATGAATAATGAAATTCATGTTCGATGAGATTGTATTAAGGAGCAGAAAATACTCAAACTTGTTGTTTGGATGTTGCGAGGGGGAAATTAATTAACAGTTGTTTTGTTGTGTGTTGTTGAAAAAATTCTGAATAAATTTTATTCGTGGTAGTGACACGAATTGAAAATAAGCTGTCGTATTTTAGTAGATACACTCCGTTGTATACATAGTATTAATGATAAATCTACATTATTCAATTAAAGTAATGCTATTTATATTTGTTCATCGTTGTTCAATCAATGTAGTAAAAATATTTATTTACAGATATGTAAACAACGTACATCTACACTTCTAATAATAGCTGTCATATAACGATATCGGCTATTCCGCTTAACACTAGATTTACGGATGTAAGTAGAAATCTTTATTTTGTACTTCTACTAAAGTGAGCCAAAGAAAACTATTTCAATTTTATTTAAATTCTCATAATAAGAAAACTCATAGAAAACGTTTTATATACCACCTGGACGCAAACATTTCTGTTTTGGTGCGTAACTCTCAAACGAAGTTACCGATTTAATCCAAACGTTGCATATCGTAATATTTCTTCCAAACCTACAACTCCTTCTAGTACCTCCCCTATTTTTACTAAAAATATATCATGTTCGAAGGTGGTAATTATTGTCCTCTCCTTCTGGTTACTACTTCCACAAAGGGTCCATATTTTAAAAATGTGTAAATATCTTATAATGCGAACGAAGTATCCGATTTAGTAAAACCTCTGCACATCGTAATTTCTTTGTTAAGTTTCTGAAAATGGGAAAACTTCCCTGGGAACCTCATACACAAATTGTAACAAGTCTACATTTTCCGAATTTTTACTTCTTAGTTTCGTTCCACAATTTTATCTCGTGTATATGGAACAGACGTAGGTTCCTCAGTGAACCATTTACATAATATGGGAGCTATTTCTAAATCTGAACCGACTTCAACAAAACTTCGTATACATCAATATGGGCCTATTTCAGTGCGCTGTCTGTCTTAATCGAACAAACTTTGGGAGTTTGGTACATCATTCACATAAAATCGAACGAAATTACATATGGAAGCTATAACTAAGTCTGAACTGATTACAACAAAACTTCGTGTACATCAGTCTAAACATAATTGTGTACGCTGGGCAAAATTTTGTCTCAATCGGACAATAATTGGGAGTTTGGTACATCATTCACTTAAAATCGGACGAAGCTTTATATGAGAGCTATATCTAAATCTGAACCGATTTCAAAGAATCTTCGCATACATCAACCTGGACCTAATTCAGTACGTTGTGCAAAATTGTGTCTCAATCGGCCAAATATTTGGAGTTTGCTGCACTAAATAAAATCGGCGAAAATATATATTCGAGCTATATCTTATCCTGAACCGATTTTCTCAAATTTCAATAGGGTTCTTCCTTGGACCAAATAAGTGACCTATTCCAAATGTTATCCAATTCGGATCATAAATGCGACATTTACTTTGTTTACCATTTAACATGGGCAGACGGACTGACGGTCTATCTCGTTTACTTTTGCCTATTAAAAACATATTTACAAAGAATATGTACCACAGTGTGGTGAAGAGTATAAAAACCATTCTGGGACAAATTGACTCACAACCATAAAATTGGGTGTACAACGTGCAATAATATCAAGCTAGAATCTTGAGAGTCGCTCTTAGTCCAAAGGTGTCAGGTAAGGCTAGATTTTTGGAATTTAGTACTAGAATGGCACCAAAAGTACTAAATGTGGTACCATTTGTATTTCGTAACATTTGAATGGATAGAGCTAAAATCGAATATGAATCAAAGTTGAAAAGTAGAGTCGATATAAGGAGGTGGTTTTGGAAGTGTGTACTCAGGTATATTAATAGTACTAAACTGTACTATATTTGGTACAATTTGAACTTGGAGGCACGAATGGAGCTGGAATTCTGAAATTTACATTATCGTCGAAGTATAGTAGTTTTGGGAAATCAAAAATCAAAGTGTACCAAATTTAGTACACATTGTATTTATGTGTAAGAAAAATACTAAATAATACTATATTTGGTACGACGCACTATGTCGCGAGTTCATATAAACAGCGGCCAAAAATAGAAGGAGTTATCGTAAGTTAATGAAATTTGGTACACGTGCTTATTATTGGCCTAAAAAGCAACTGACAAAAAATTAGATAGGTCGGACCAAGATTTGGTATACCTCCCATATAATGGGTCTTGAGAATGTCACCCTTTTTGGCCTATAAAATCTTCAATATTCAAACAAATTCAATGAAAATTGGCAATTTACATTTACTTATGCCTATAAAGCAACTGACCAAAAACTGGGTAGATCGGACCAAGATTTGATATACCTCCCATACAAAGGGTCTTGAAAACTTTACTATTTTGGACTATAAAATCTTTAATATTCAACTAAATTCAATGATAATTGGCAATTTACATTTACTTATGCCTATAAAGCAACTGACCAAAAACTGAAACGGTAGACCGGACCAAGATTTGATATACCTCCCAAAAAAAGGCCTTGAAAAATCCGATTTTTGGACCTAAAAATTGTTTATATTCATCCAAATACCACGAAAATTTGCATGTCTTCGTCCAAATTACATCAAATTTCGGCGAAGACAGTAATACGTATTGTACCTACCATACCAAAAGTCCCTAAAAATTTAACTTTCTGTACTATAAAATCGTTATATGCAGCTAAATTAAGTACAGTAGTTTTTTTTTTGTTATTTTTATTATAATATAAAAGATATTTGATATCGTTTAATAACTAATAAATAATTTTTTTATCATTCACAACATTTTCAAAACACACATCAGATATATATATATATATATATATATAATATTGTCTTCCCAAATGTACGATTTAGTATCATCCACATTATAATCTCGGGCTTTTACTTTATGGCTTTTTAAGGATATTACATGGTCGGATTGTAATATAAAATACTAAATAAAATCCTTATTTAACTCGGCTTTAACAAAAGTTCGGGCTGCTACTAATTTCTTGTTGGCATGACTTGTTAGCACCTTGTGAAAGTCGCTCAAAAGGTATTGTACTGCACTTTGCGTATCCCATGCCATGAACTAATATTTTTATGTATGAACTTTCCACAAAGGTAATTCATGTGCGGCCTCTAAATTAAGATTATGTCTCAAATGATCTGATAAATAAGTATAATCTTCAAACTGACTAAAAATTTATTTAAAAGCTATATTTTAAAACCAATTCTCCCATATCTCCGCTTCGAATAACGTTTTTACCATTTAATTGCATATTTTATGTAAAACTAGCGGGACCCGTGGCGCTTCGCTGCCCCTGCTGAAGTAATCAAATTAATATTTACATATGATGAATTAGTTAGCATCCTATATACATCTGCAATATTTACTAAATTTAATTTTAAAATTAGGTAAACCCTAGTATTTTTATATCCTCGCATTAACACTACAAAAAAGTGTGAAGTGTCCATGCTGTAGTAGGTGTATAGAAATTATTAAATAATTAGCTGTTTTCTGTAATGGTGGTAATTTTTGTTTTCTTGAAACACAATTTTCTTCGCAAAGTAACAAAAATTCTAAAATTATAATGCCAATACTTTTTTTCCTCCACAATATGGTATTTTTTCCCAGTCTCTGACTTTTTCCAGATGATAAACGATTTATAATTAAAATGCACACTACACACTTCAATGTTTTGTATTTTTTTTTTTTTTTTGAAATCCAGAAAAAATTTTGTTTGATTTTGTTCAAAATAAACATGTTTTCACAAACTGACAAAAATGGAAAATTATAATGTCAACCAATTTTTTTCAATTTTACATACATATGTAATATTTATTTCAATATAGCTGGACCCGTGGCACTTCGCTGCCCCTATCAAAGGCCAAAAAAGTAATGGTAATTTTTACGATGGAATGTGTAACTGACTTAGAATTTTTAAACGTATAACATTATTGCTATGGGAAAAACTCGTAACTCAAGTGACAGTGCATTCCAACATCACGCAAATATTCCAAATTCGAGGTACCAAAATATTGGGGTTTCTGGAGGAGAGTGTGAAAGGAAACATACTTAAGTGTCCACGGTAATATATTTAGTGAATAAATCATTCAAAAGAACTTCCAAGAAAGCGAGTAATATATTCCGACGCGTGATTGATTATAAATTAAGCGTGTTATGGTATTAATAATTCGCTTTAGCTTATTAACATGCAAATCAATGGATCCCGAATACACTCCAAGTCCATATAAGAGCAGTGACATTAACGGAGCATTTGCCAGTATTAACTTTACACGTTGCGTTAAATATAAATTAGATGCAAAAATTCTACGCAAAGTGTTCTAATCCTTCCCCGCTAAAACAGTTGCTGTACAACAATAATTTTGCACTGATCTAGGAATATATTGAAGGATGGGGGATTATGATTATTAGAACAAAATCCCAAAGCTTTTGGTTTGAAAATAATGCACAGAACGCAGTGCATAAAACCTTCCATCAAAGTAGAAGTATCCATTGAAAAGCAGTAATAGGATCAGCGAATAAAAATTAAAGGTGTATCTAAATTTGTCATATCCCAGTTTCCGACTTTTAACGTGCCTTCTAGATGATCAAACGATTTATAATTAAAATTCACACTATTCACTTCGGTGTTTTTTAAGCCAAATAACATTTTTTCCAAAGTAAATATGTTGTCACAAACTGAAAAAACAGTAAGGAAAGCAGTAAATTCGGACTGGGCCGACTATATGATACCCTTCACCACTTTGGGTATATTCTACATATGTACCCTAACAGTCGTCGCCATTTTGAAGGAACATTGACATGAAATTGAACGAACTTAAATATGTGAAATTTATCTAACATCAATCCCTACTCTGCAACCCATGCTAAATTTTATAAATCCATTTTAAGCAAACTTGACACACGCTATTTGGTATGTTGCTCGGTTTAAAATTTAATCTCAATCAGACATCCATTGATTACATGGTGTACATTTACCATGAACCGAATTCAAGGAAACTTACCAGAGATTAATTTATATTGGACGAACATATATATGGAAGCTACATCTAAATCTGAACAGATTTTTACGAAACTTTGCTAGACTATTCTACACTTAATTCAGTACGCTATGCCAAAATTCGTGCAAATCGTTTATATAGAGGCTTTAATGCACCATTTACATAAAATCGGACGAAAATATATTTTGGAGCTATATCTAAATCTGAACAGATTTTCACGAAACTTTGCACGCATTATTCTAGACTTAATTCAGTCCGCTTTGCCAAAATTCGTGCAAATCGAATGATTTTCAGGGGCTTTGGTGCACCATTTACCTAAACTCAGGCAAAACTATATATGGGAGCTATATCTAAATCTGAATCGATTTTCATCGAAACTTAGCACAAATCATTTCAGACTTAATTCAGTACGCTATGACAGAATTCATGTAAATCGAATGATATATAGCGACTTTGGTGTACCAATTACCTAAAATCGGTCGAAACTATATATGGAAGCTATATCTAATTCTGAACCGATTTTCACGAAACTTAGCATACATCATTCTTGACCTAATTTAGTAGGCTGTACCAAATTTATTGCAAATCGAAAAATATATAGAGACCATTTACATTAAATCGGACAAAAATATATATGGGAGCTATATCTAAATCTGAACCAATTTTCATGAAAATTAGCACAATCATTCTGGACTTAATTCAGTACGCTATGCCAAAATTGGTGCAAATCGAATGATTTTCAGTGACTTTCGATGTTCAGGAAACTTAGCAAACATCATTCTAGACTAAATTCAGTACGCTATGCTAAAATCTATCTAAATCTGAATCGATTTTCACGAAACTTAGCACACATCATTCTAGACTTAATTCAGTACGCTATGCCAAAATTCATGCAAATCGAATGATATATAGCGACTTTGGTGTACCAATGACCAAAAATCGGGCGAAACTATATGGGAGCTATATCTTAATCTGAACCGATTTTCACGAAACTTAGCACACATCATTCTTGGCATAATTCAGTATGCTATACCAAATTTCGTGCAAATCGAAAGATATATAGGGACCAAAGACATAATACCCTGTACCACAGTGTGGTGAAGGGTATAATTAATGTCAATTATTTCATTGAATTTTCTATTTTCAATATACATAGATACATACATATGAATTTTGTGTATTTAAAAATATATCCTCATTG
>NW_026888821.1:0-11845 GCF_032173495.1 Musca vetustissima
TATATAATTGGTATCAATGTAAAGGTCAATCACTCCTCTTGGAGATACTATCAACTTCTCGTGTCTATATCCTTCTGGAGCAATTATATACGCCATAGAACACAATTTTTGTCATTTTTCACACAAAAGTCAGGGTCCATTTGACCCGCTAAATATTGACCGATCTTTATCAAAACAGGCATGCTTATTCTTTGGCCCGATCCCCTTCTGCATGGAAAAAATTGTAATGATTGGGCCATAATTGCGGCCTCTGGAGCGACCAGAAAATCAGACAAAAATTAAGTATTTGGTCCATTTCATCCCCTAAATATTAACCGATCTTTAGCAAAAACAATAGGGGTCTTCATTGGCCCGAACCCATCCTACATGCAAAATGTCGTGAAGATTGGTCTATAACTGTGGCCTGTATCGTGTTTACAAATTATAATGGACAGACGGACGGACGGACACACATGCCTAGATCAACTCAGCTAGTCGAGATATGACGATCGGTATACTTAAAGGTGGGTCTAGGACCAATATTTCGCGGCGTTACAAACTCTTGGGGCTGCACAAAGCCATAATACCCTGACAACATAGTTGTGTAGGGTATACACAGTACTTGGAAACATATTTATTAACAAATCCACTCCCTAACTATATCTTAAAAATATTCGTAAGAAAATTGACGTCTAAAAGTAGATCTAACAAATATCCAATACTTGGCAAATATTCTATAAAACCTATTCTTTAAAACATCTTAAAGCTGTTCTTAACAAATATTCTTTAAAGGAAATCCAATTCTCAAAGTAAGTCCTTGAAAAAACTAGTCTTAAATAGACCTTGAAAAATTATTATTTAAAAATCCATGCTTCAAAGTAGACCTTTAAAAAATAATCTTTAAGAAATCCACTCCTAGGGAAGGCCTTAAAATAGCCCTTTGCAAAAAATAGTGTTGAAAAATTCCACGCCTAAAAGTAGACAGTAATTATCTTTAAAAACATACACGCCTAAAAGTAGATCTTAAAGATAGTCATCGAAAAAATATTCATTAACAATTTCACGCTTAAAATAGACCTTAACATTTTTTAATCCATTCCTAAACTAGACCTTAAAAAAATATTCTTCCACAGATATTTAAAAATATTCTTTAAAAAAACCATGCATGAAAAATACATTAATAAATATTTTTTTATAAAGCTACGCCTTTATTAAAAAATATTCCTTCTGTTGTTTTTTTTTTAATTTAGTTTAATTAAATCTATCATTTTTTTGTTCAAAATTATTCTCACACATTTCTATTATTTGCGACAATTTTTCACTATTTGACACGTTCGACAAAAAATTTAAACTTTTTTTCACAATCACACCTACACAATGACATGAGCTTAAAGGAAATTGATTCATACGAAGAGGATTTGTCAGTACACGACGAACAAACAAAAAAATACACATATTTTGATTGGGCGAGCGAACATCGTTTATTGACAATTTCACGTTCGTGTGAAACCCAAAAAAACGAAACTAAGCAATATACAAAACACAGATTTCAAATATCCTTAGCATCTACCTCCGTTTGGTTGATGGTTGTGCTGCTGAGCTGGGTGTGATAGTTTTTCTGGCATGTTGTGTTGTGATAAAGTTTTGCTTGTGGCAAAAACGTGATGATGAAGGATTTTCAAATATAACATTCAAATTCAAAGGATTTCGTTTGTTTTGTTGGTGTGTTTTGCAATCCTTCATATCCTTTTGTGCTTCCTACCAAAAAAAAAAAAGAACAACTAAATATTCAACTATTTTTGTGTGTCCTTATTGATGTTGTTGTGTTAGTTGTTTCTGTTGTTTTTCTTTTATGTTGCTTTGGTTTTTAGACAATTGAAACGTTTATCAGCAAAGTGAAACTATTGGCCAGCTATGTGACCAGAAACTCAAAGGATCCGTTGTTTTTGTTATTTTTTTCCGATTTGCCTCCCAACATCTGTTGTTAGTGTTTAGTTAACGGCTGTTGCTGCTGTGTATTTATTTAAATATCTTCTCTTCGTTTCATTTCGTATTTTGTGTAAAACCTCTTTGTAGTCAATGATTAATTCTCGATTTTGTTTTACACTTTTTCTATTTTTCTGTTTCTTATCACCATTCAAAATCGCCTTTCAACCATGAAAATGTTTTATGTTCCTTTTGTCGTGGAGAGTCCTTTCTCTCTACACCTGGGTCATCATTAATATTTATTGAAGTGGAAATTGGTTCTTTTCGCCTTTTTAATGAAGAAGACACCCGGGGTTCATTGGAATTTAATGAAACTTTAAATATGGGATCAAAGGATTTTATGTGAAAAAGGGATATCTTTCTTTTTTGATAAAGGAGTGATATCTATTCTCATTATGAGAAGGATATTGGGGTGAAATGAAAAAAATATTTTGTCAACAACTATTCAAGCAGCACCAGATTCAAGCATCTCGATATACACAAGACCACCTGGATCTCTCCTGACCAAGCAACGAGAAATCAAGTTGATTATGTTGTGAAAGACGGAAGGCATTCATCCAGTGTTTTAGACGTCCGATCGATCCGAGGAGCGAATATCGATTCGGACCATTACCTTGTGGCAGCCAAGGTACGCACCCGTCTTAACACTAGAAAGCCGAAGGTGGTCATTTTGACCGCTTTCCAATTTCAAGTACAAAAGCAACTGTACATTTAATGACACTTTTATTTTAAATTTGGTGATTTGTTTATAATAAACGTAATTCTATGAGATACAAAAAGTCACCAAATTTTAAAAAAAGTGTCATTAAATGCACAGTTGCTTTTTTACTTGAAATTGGAAAGCGGTCAAAATGACTGCCTTCGGCTTTCTAGTGTTAATGTAACAGGAAAGGTGTGATCTAACACAACACGGAAACTCGACGTCGAAAAGCTGCAAACACAATAGGTAGCCGAGGCCTACTCCGCTCAACTTACCCATTTGCTAGAAAAAAGCACTTCTTTTCCCGATAATAGTATAGAAGCACAATGGCAAAGAATTGCCCACTCCCTACAAACTGCAGCAAAAGCAACACATGAGTACCAAAAACCACCACCAAGAAACCCATGGCACGATCAGGAGTGTCGTAATGCTACTGATGTGAAAAACGCAGCGTATAGGTCAACCCTGCAGACAGCAGCAACACGTAATGTGATGGAGAATTATCGGGAGAAAAGGAGAGAGGAGAAACGTGTTTTTTAGAAAAAAGAAGAAAGAACAAGAAAAATGTGAGTGTGAACAAATCGAGATGTACAGGAGTCAGAATGAAGTCCGAAAATTTTACCAAACGGTAAAACACCAAACCTCCTCCAGTAGAGATAAAGAAGGAAACCTGGTGACAGATACAGACAGTGCGCTGAAGATCTGGAAGGAGCATTTTGAAAAACTTTTGTTATCAAATAGTGGCTGTGAAGAGGATACCCCAGAGGGCATGCCCAATGATTGGAACCCCAGCATTCTGTGTCCTGTGCACAAAAAAGGAGACAAGACCGTATGTGCCAACTATAGAGGAATAAGTCTTCTTCCCATCGCATGTAAAGTGCTATCCAGTGTGCTGTGTGAACGATTGAAGCCAATGGTCAATGACATTGGACCATACCATTGGACCATACCAATGCGGCTTCAGACGTAGCAAATCCACCTTTGATCAGACTTTCACTCTGCGCCAAGTCCTATTTGTCGACTATAAAGCCGCATTCGACAGCCCTATCCGTTCAGTGGTGTTTAAAGCCATGTTTGCGTTTGGTAAAAAGCCATGTCTGCATTTGGCAAAATTAATTCGGCTATGCAAGATAACTGGCACAAGATCAGCAGTTAAAGTCGGAAAGGACCTCTCGGAGCCCTTTACTACCGAACGAGGATTCAGACAAGTTGTTAGTTTGTCGTGAGTACTTTCTAACATCCTGCTGGAAAAAGCCATACGAGAGGCAAAAGTGAACAGATATGGCACCAAACAACACATGTTACTCGCCTACGCCGATGACATCAACATAATTAGTCGAACATAGAGAGCGGTAACAGCCACCTTTGAACAAATTGAGAAGGAGTCTGTCAAAGTGGGTCTGGCAGTAAACGAGAAGACCAAGCTGATGGTATCAACGCGCAAGACGTCCAGTACACTCGGACCAATTGTGGAACTTGAGAACTACAGCTTCGAAGGTAGTCAAAGATTTTATATACCTTGGTACCGCCATAAATAAAACTAATGACATCAGTTTTGAAATTCGGAGTTATGCCCAAAGACTATCCAAGGCGTGGATTCTTTAAAGAATATTTTTTCAGGTCCTAAGACTATCCAAGGCGTGGATTCTTTAAAGAATATTTTTTCAGGGCCTATCAAAGACTATCCAAGGCGTGGATTCTTTAACGAATATTTTTTCAGGGCCTATCAAAGACTATCCAAGGCGTGGATTCTTTAAAGAATATTTTTTCAGGTCCTAAGACTATCCAAGGCGTGGATTCTTTAAAGAATATTTTTTCAGGGCCTATCAAAGACTATCCAAGGCGTGGATTCTTTAAAGAATATTTTTTCAGGTCCTAAGACTATCCAAGGCGTGGATTCTTTAAAGAATATTTTTTCAGGGCCTATCAAAGACTATCCAAGGCGCGGATTCTTTAAAGAATATTTTGCCATGACTATCTAAGGCCTGGATTTTTTGAAGAATTTTTTTTTTAGGGCCTATAAATGACTATCCAAGGCGTGGATTCTTTAAAGAATATTTTGCAATGACTATCTAAGGCCTGGATTTTTTGAAGAATATTTTTTCCATTACTATGGTATGTGTGACGTATACGTAACACATAACCCACTATGGCAATTAAATTAAATTACGTATATGCACCACTGTACAAATATAAATAAATGTGCGAGCGAAAGCACCCTCTAGGATGTGGGCGCAAACGAATTGTCAAGGTATTTTGTCCTTCCCATGTCTTTTGTATTTTTTTTTATTAAATTATCATTTCCTTTTTCGTTTTCTGAAGATAAATGTCAACATTTGCCTGCTACCGCTACATTTGCTGTAGGCCGTTCGCATTTAATTGGATAACGTTTTGGTTTTTGTTTCGTTTTCATTTTTTTCTGTTCATCCACAATTACAGAGGGTAATTGTTAACGAAGGCAATCATCGTTGAGAGGCCAGGCACGTTTTTACTTTCTGATTGAATGTAGGCGGAGTATTTTTGCTAATCATGGCACTAATTAACAAATGATGAATGGTGATGGTGGAAAAAAAAATCTTCGTAAATAATAGATTTTGAAAATTTAGGTCTTAGGTACTAATTTATGGGAATTAAGTAAATGTCTTTAAATTAACTAATGCAATATGAATTTGAAATTAAATTGGATTGGAATTCCAACTTCAGTAAGGAGGTAATAAGGCCACACTTATTTAAGGGCAAATAGACGAGCTTCGTTAATTTAACACGACAAATAAAATTGATCAACCAAAATTTTCCATGAAAATTTCAAATTTTAATTTAGGACCATCAATTGTCAGAATACATTACGATTAAAAAACATAAATCATTTTTGGTACGGACCACTACACCCAATGTCATTAGGGATAGAGGGCAAATAAAAAATATAACACACAGCCTCATCAATAACATTATAAAAAAGGGCCAACAACCCAAAATGACAGCTAGGCAGAAAAATGTCAAAAAAATTCACTTGAAAAAAAAAATTGTTGGTCTCAGGGGTAAACCAAAAAGGCTCACTTTAAAGGCAACGCAATTTTCTTTGATGAATGTTATTGCATAGCTATCTGTCCATAATAAATTGGAATAAAGACGAATCACCTTTAAACAAAAAAACAAACGTAATAATAAATTGCTGTATTTTATTTAAGTCAGTGTGAATGGACTTGTGTCAAATCGCAAGAAATCTCATTACTATCACGTAGACACAGAGTACATTCATTCAATTTATATTAAATGAGAAAATTACAGAGAGAACAGCAACAAAAACCACAACAACAACGCCGACGTACCTTATCAATCAATAAAGTCTGATTAAATAATTGAATAAGTACATTTTCTGCTGTCCAATGCTTAACTCGAAGTCGATGGACAGGACAGACAAAGAAACATTGACAGGCAATGACTTTCATTTGTCAATAGAATTTCATGGGAAGTGAGGGCTATGATAACATTAGGTATATAAAAGATGCTTGTCCCTCTGCGCCCGGCAATTTTGAGGCATCAATACAAAATCTCATTTGAGGTACTTTGTTCTATACCAAAACTCCAGAAACTCTAGAGAATGTGTTCGGAGGAAAAATGGAAAGTCGATGATGGATAAAAACGGTATGGAAAGTGATGTCTAAGATAAGATTAGGTATATAAAAGAAGGTAGTCCCTCTGGTAGTTTTAGGCAAATATTTTCAAGAAAATTGCCAAGAACCCTTCAATCATGTGTTGAAGGAATTACACGTTATCCTTTTTTCTACAACATCTCATTATCATAATAAATTTTGAGTTCCAATTTTTCACAATTATGTACTGACCTGCTCATGTGTGTGTTCATTCTACCAATCGATTTCACGAGCAGTAATCATCATTATGTCAACATGTTATGTTATTCAAAAAGTGTCACTCTCAGCCATGACATTGAATAACAGAAGAGAATGTCCTCCCCAGAACATCTTAACATCCTTTAATGATTGATATGCAATATTGTGGTAGTGTAGGTATGTGTGTGTGTCTGTGTGTTTGCTGAATTTGCTGTATCAATCACTAAGTCATTGGAAAACTTATGTTAATGCAATGACGAGCCCTCAAGGACACAAACATAGAAAACCGAAACCATATCAAAGGATATGTCAGAATAGCAAAATCATGTTTTTCTAATGCCATTGTCGTAATGGTGAGGTTTTCGTCAGAAAAATACGAAAATATTTTGAATCCATATTTGGTTTTTTGAAGGTTATTTGACCGTGTAAAAACAGACTTAGGTGTATTCGTAAAACCCAAAAATTGTTCCGTTAATTCTTTAAAATCCCCACTTATATTCTTAAAAATCAAATATTTTGGACGGGTAGTCTGAAAAGTGTTCATAGTTTTGATCCTTTGTCGTACGTTAAACCGATCGCTAGTTTAATATAGGTGACATCAGCATAATTTGTGGCCAGGGGAACTATTGACACTCAGAAAAATTGAGCAAGAACGAAGAACATACCAACATAGAGGACAGATATTGATGATAATATCAAATTAAGGCTAATTCGCTCGAAAAACGAACTCAAATTCCCAAAATACCGAATAAACCACAAACCGAATATTTGGTCCTGTCCTTCTTGGGCCCAAGCGAAACTGTTTCAGTACTGTTTTTAGCAACAAGGGTTGATTCGCAGTTAGTTGCAGTTCCTCCTTCTAGCTGATCAAGTTAGAGTCCTTATCCACACCGAGGATTCCAAAGTGTATTTAGAGTAGGGGAGAGGGGGGCACCTTTGAACAGCGCTCATAAAATCTTGGTTTAATATTTTTCCGACCCGCAACCACATTTTTGTATATGGCAATCTTGTTCTCTATATGCGTAAACCACTTTGGCTTGCTTTTTCAGTTGTCGAAAAATTGTGCATGGGTGACCATGTTTTCTCAGTGTCATTGTAAACTTTTATTCATTTGATTTTAAGGGCGCAGGAAGAATTCTGTGATAGTTTTTCTCGAGTAAAAAAAGGAGTTTTTAACTTTTGGCTTCGATTTCTCAAAATTTAAAATGGGCTAATATAATTACGAAATTAACTGTATTTTTCACCATATTAATTTGTATTTTTAAGACATTTTATGTTTTAATAATTTTTGATCTAAATTTTTTAAATTTTGAAAATTTTTAATATATTTTTTAATGAATTAATGCTTTTCTGATATGTATGAATAAAATACATACATATTTGAACATAAACACTGTAAAAAACCATGTCGTTCAAAAATGCCAAACCCTGTTCAAAGGTGCCCCCCTGGGGGGGCAGTTTTGAACACTTTGAGTTCGTCCATTAAAACAGTAATAAAATATATTTATCAAGGTTATAGTATGTCATATGTATATTCATTTTAAAGGTTACATATGTACCTATTAGTTAAAATTTATAAGAAACCAAAAATTATAAAATAAAAAATTTTATAAGGCTTGAAAGCAAAAAGTGTTCAAAGGTGCCCCCCTCTCCCCTACACACTCTCGTATCCGTTCCCCTCTGTGGCCATCTGCCACAAAGCTTCAGCTAAAGTCGACGCCCAACTTGCAGTTTCCGCCCTTGGAAGAGCCCGCATGATCAACAGTCATACTCGGTGATCCCTACGGTAGAGTGATAATGACAGCTAAATCAGAATTTTCTTTCTCGTCCATCGTTTGGGTGTCATTCCATATGGCGGATGGGACGTCAGCCACACCATCAGTCGAAGTCGAAGGGTTTGTTTAGATTTTTGGTTTTTTTTAATGTTTCTGAATCTATGAACGTTGGTAGATTGGAGGGCCTGAGGTCGACCATGGGCTTCTCACCATCTCACCAAGGACTGTGAAACTAAATCTAATGCTCATCAAGACGACCAGCTATCGATGAGATTCCGTTCGAAGGCAGTCGGTATCCTAACGGCAAACAATATACACTGATAGACGCGATGTCGCAACAACAGTACTATCAGGACTTCATCCATATTCGGCGATCTAGTGGTAAACACTCATTTGCCCTTAGTCCTTGCTTCTAAAAACAATATTTAACAGTCCACGCCTTCAATAGTCCTTAAAAAAACTTTAAAAAATCCACGCCTTCAATAGTCCTTAAAAAACTTTAAAAAATCCACGCCTTGAATAGTCATTGAAACAAACTTTAAAAAATCTACGCCTTGAATAGTCCTTGAAACAAACTTTAAAAATCCACGCCTCATTTGCCCTTAGTCCTTGCTTCTAAAAACAATATTTAACAGTCCACGCCTTCAATAGTCCTTAAAAAAACTTTAAAAACTCCACGCCTTCAATAGTCCTTAAAAAACTTTAAAAAATCCACGCCTTGAATAGTCATTGAAACAAACTTTAAAAAATCTACGCCTTGGATAGTACTTAGAAAAGTATTCTACAAATAATCCACGCATTGTATAGCCCACAAGTGCATACAAATATTCTTTAAAAAACCTCCTGTTTAAAGTTCTTGAAGAAATTTTCTTTAAAAATCCACGCCTTGTAATAGTCCTCAAAAAATATTCTTTAAACAATCCACGCCTTGAATAGTCTATGAAAAAAATATTCTTTAAAAATCCAGACCTTGAAAAAATATTCTTTAAAAATCCAGACCTTGAAAAATATTCTTTACAAAACCCACGCCTTTCTTTAAAAATCCAGACCTCGAAAAAATATTCTTTAAAAATCCAGACCTTAAAAAAATATTCTTTAAATCCAGGCCTTGAAAAAATATTCCTTAAAAATCCAGACCTTAAAAAAATATTCTTTAAATCCAGACCTTGAAAAAATATTCTTTAAAAATCCAGACCTTGAAAAAATATTCTTTAAAAATCCACACCTTGAAAAAATATTCTTTAAAAATCCACACCTTGAAAAAATATTCTTTAAAAATCCACACCTTGAAAAAATATTCTTTAAAATCCAGACCTTGAAAAAATATTATTTAAAAAATTCACGCCTTGAATAGTCTCTGAAAAAATATTTTTATTAAAAAAATCCACGCCTTGAATAGCCTTTGAAAAAATATTATTTAAAAAATCCACGCCTTGAATAGTATCTGAAAAAATATTATTTAAAAAATCCAAGCCTTGAATAGCATCTGATTTTTTTTAAAATCCACGCCATAGATATCCACGCTTTAGATAGTCTCTGAGAAAATATTAGAAAAGACGAACTGTCTGAATCTCTTCTGATTATGTTAACCAATTATCACAACAACATTATTACCCATCAAGTTAATAACTTAAAATCCCTTAACCATAATCCCAGAATGGCATCATCAAAAAAATAGTTATTTAAAATATAATCCCCATTTTATGGGATTATTACACTTCTAGTCACTGTGGAGAGATGCCTTCGTTTGCATTCACATCGGCTGTCATCATTAGAAATTGTTTTTCAATTGATGGGAAACTATAAAAAACAACAACTACAACAGCACCAACAACAACGAGAACACTTTGAACATGACAATGACGTTAACGTTTCCAAAGATGACGACAATGTCGACCGACCGACAACAACGACGACTATGAATGAAAATGTAAAAAATAATGATGTTGATACAATTCAAGGATGCTCTTGTTTCTGTGTAGATCCATGTATGTATGTGTGTGAGTATTTTGTTCCTCTTCTACTTGTTATGTCCTTATTATGCATATAATGATGAGGTTATCGTTGTTGTTGTTGCTGCTGCTGGAAACTATCGACAATAACAAAATGATTCAATATTCATTCGATACTTTTAACAATTTTGTGATTTAACGACCATGATTTAGACAAATGAGGAAGACCAGAAGAAGAAAAAAAAAACGAATTTGTAAAACAAAGGCGAAAACGCACACACACTCGGAGAGATCAAAATGGGGTCCAGGACAAAAGATGCAATTGATTTTTTCTTGTAATTCTTACCAATACTGACAATGGCAAAACCTTAGCAAGGTTCTTGCAGTGCTCAAGTGTTTCTGACTGCCATGAATGGGCAATTATCGATGAACATCATGCGCACATGACAGCAACTGCAACTGTTGGGCACGATGAAAAAATGTTGCACTGATACATGCCTCCAAGGTATGCGAACGAATACAAAAAGGATATTATGTGTGTGTGTGTGGAATGCAGAACAGATGAACATAAAAGCCAACATGACATTAGTGGCAGCTGTCGATGATTTGTGGGGTTGCTAAGCATGGATGCACCAGTCAGGCAACCATACATCTATCCTCGACATCCGTGTCTGTTCTTAAGCAGCAGCAGTATGTCAGTGTCACAGTCAACTTAATAATTGTCCTTCCTGCCGTACACATTCTCTAAACACATAATCATTAATAAATTGTTGTCAAGGTTAAGAATAAAACACATAATGTGTGGTCTTCGATGAGATTTCCAATGAAAACAAGTCAAAGGGCAAGAATTGGAAAATATGCAATATTTTTCGATGTGGTGGTCCTTCAATATTTTGCTGGAATATTTGAAAAATCCACACCTTCTATAGGCCTTAAAAAAATAAAAAATATTCTTTGAAAAATCCACACCTTCTATAGGCCTTAAAAAAATAAAAAATATTCTTTGAAAAATCCACGCCTTGAATTGGTCCATAAAAAATATTCTTTGAAAAATCCACGCCTTGAATTGGTCCATAAAAAATATTCTTTGAAAAATCCACGCCTTGTGGCTGTTGGTACGTTAAAAAATATTCTTTGAAAAATCCACGCCTTGTGGCTGTTGGTACGTTAAAAAATATTCTTTGAAAAATCCACGCCTTGTGGCTGTTGGTACGTTAAAAAATATTCTTTGAAAAATCCACGCCTTCTATAGGCCTTAAAAAAATAAAAAATATTCTTTAAAAAATCCACGCCTTCTATAGGCCTTAAAAAAATAAAAAATATTCTTTGAAAAATCCACGCCTTCTATAGGCCTTAAAAAAATAAAAAATATTCTTTGAAAAATCCACGCCTTCTATAGGCCTTAAAAAAATAAAAAATATTGTTTAAAAAATCCACGCCTTCTATAGGCCTTAAGAAAATAAAAAATATTCTTTAAAAAATCTACGCCTTCTATAGGCCATAAAAAAATAAAAATATTGTTTAAAAAATCCACGCCTTTTATAGGCCTTAAAAAATAAAAAAAATATTCTTTAAAATATCCACGCCTTCTATAGGCCTTAA